>NC_133656.1:176134117-176434117 GCF_009905375.1 Apium graveolens
AACCCCGGCATATGTACGCATGAATATGTGTGTTTTAGATATAAGGTGATTAATAAAAGTAAGTAAAAATAAACGAGACAATAGCTTAGCCCATGATTTTCTCATATGGGATTTTTCTTTGCCGTGAAATTTTTTGCTACTGAGATGAGTTAAGCCCTTCCCTTCGACTAGTTTCCAGCAAAGAATAACAATGTAAATTACATTTGGTTTCATGAACAGGTTTAACAGAAGTGGAGTTTGGGTTAAGTTAAATACATTTTAAAATGAAAATTTATATTATATTATATTAGACGAAATATTAAAAGTTTGTTAGTCTATCTGTACTTGCTGAAATTACTTAGTTAGCTTTACTTAATTACACATGTTATTTTTACTTAATTCTATTTACTTAATTATTTTTAGAACTTATTTATTTAAATCGGTTTTAATTTAAATTAATATATAATTTCATTATTTTATTCAACTAAAACATATTATCTTTTCGATTAGCTTAATATTGAAATATAATTAGTTGTTCGACATATAATGATATCGGGCTAAAACGAAAATATATATAGGGCTCATCCGGGCTAAAATCATATTTAAACCGGATTAAAATAACATTAAAAAACAAATTAAATATAATTACTTGAAGTTGGTTAATATAAGAGTCCCCAAATAACCATATTTTAATAACTATTTCCCAAAATATCCATAAAATTTTAAACTATCCAAAATACCCATAAAATACTCCATTTTTGGTGAAATAACAGTTTGATACTCGAGTGGCATCATACTTCTTTGTCGGTGGAGTATCATGCATGCTACTCTTTTGTCACTATAGTAGCAGCCTAGATACTCTTTTGTTAGTAGAGCTCATTTGTTGATGGAGTATTATTTAAAATTTTAAAATTATTAAATTAAAATTCACACTTTATGTAGAGTTTTGGCCATAAACCCTACTAAATCGATTTTAATTTAATTCATTTTTTTAAATATTTTTAAATCCCAAAAGGGAAATTGTTGAACCCTAAAATATTAAAAAAATGTAAATATGGTACATGCTTAAATAATAAATTATTAAATAAATATTTAATTTTTTTTAAAAAATAAATAAAATAAATTACATAATGTTCCACTGACGGTGGAGTAGACGGATACTCTACTCACAAATGAGTATTAACCTGATACTCAAGTGGAGTATCATCTTGATAATATAATAGTGGAGTGTATGTTGGGTATTTAAGGCACTTTATTTCCGGAATGGGTATTTTGTGCAAAAGGATCTCTAAAAATATATATTTCAGTCATTTTTTTTCTTAATATAACGGGTATATATAATTTCAGGTTTTCTTCTATGTCTATTTTATTTATACTATTTTATTAAAATGAACTAGAGATTATTCATTAGTTTGTATAAGAACGCCGTACTAAAACAAAATAATATAAAAAATTCATCCGGGTTAAAGAAGCATTATACGATTAATCAAAGATAAAACAATACTATCGCAAATATAACTCATATAAGTTGATTAACTATCGGTGTATAGGATTTATATGTAAAAATTTTACTAATCTCCATAATACTAATATATCTGGCATGTTATTAAAGTACAAGTAATGTAGATTTATCTGTTCACCTAGAAAAGGTTACTACATATACACATGCAAGGCACAGATCAACACTTTTAAAAAAGTTCGTTGTGACGGATACGAGATTTCCATACTTGTTTGGTCAAAATATTTAAAAAAAGTAGAACTTAATTAAAAGCACATATTTCTTGAACATAAATGATTGTGATTTAATTTGATAGCTAATAATAATAAAACGTCAGATAATTGAGATAAAGACAATTTACTTTATAGAATAGTCTATATTTCACTATGTTTAAGTAATGTATATTATTCTTTACTCTGTACAATTTCGATAAGCACTCTTAATCTATTGCTCTATTGTTGCCTTATATTTGAGATCAAGAATAAACGTCCTGAGAAGCCTAGCTAATTATATAATTTTGAAATAACATGTTGTTTGTTTTTATTTTAAGATTAATAATTAACGTTTATCATGGTCAGCCTCTCCTCCCTCTTCTACTATAATATTTTCAATCTTTTTCTTTAACATTCCTCCTCGACGCTGATGATGGTTGTAACGCCCCAAATCCGAGGTCAGGAGATTTGGTCGTCACTATGAAACCTCAATCCAAATTAACCTGTTAAATCAATAAATAAATGCCATCAAAAGATATTTATCATCTGTGACCCCAATTAATTCAAGATCTTTTAAGGTTACAGTTCTAGAAACAAGAATTTCAAATTCCATAAATAATTTGCACTTCCTTTTAAAACTCTTTTCAACAAATTCCAATTCAATATTAACCCGCTAGTATATCTTCGAAAAGAAGTATACTAGGCCCAACTATAAAATAACACAATTATAATATAATATAATACAAACAACTTTTCATAACAAAACTTACACTAGCCCGCAAACCCTGGACCAACCACCTTCCAAGAGCTTCTTCTTTGCTTCCTCAAATTACGCGGCTAAACAGTGCAAGCTAATCCTCACTGGAGGTTAAATTTAAAACATGCAAGTATGAGCGGAAGAAATGCTCAGCAAGTTCATTATAGCATATATAAGGCCGTTTTGATATAAAATCGATATCTGCATCAGAGCATGACATTTAAAAATCATAATTGCTGAAACAGAAAGTTTATTAAAGAATCGGATAATTGTTTCTTATTGTATTCAAAACTCTTTTTGATATTTTCGAGCGAAATGCTTCAACAATACTTTCAATCTTGACGAGAATAAAACTCGTAAAACAGTTTTTACGAAAATATCGTAAACAACAATAACAAGACGCAATGATTATGGATTGAATTATAAACTTTATTCAAAACCGAACTCTTGATATTAATACTCATTTTGTTCTCATATCAAATTAGATATCAATACAAACTTTGATGCTCACAAGATCCCATACTGAAGTCAACATCAATCATCTATACTAATACCACCTTTGATATTTAACAACAAAGTAAGTATCAACATAAATCAGAAATTGAATCAAAACTGCTTTTCACCTTTAATCCAAAACAGAAACAGTTGATAAATAATTTATTCTATGATTATCAAAACAATTTAGAAACAACAGTTTAGATTGGAACCAATTATATTTCATGACGTTCCTGATGATCAGTCACGAAACAACACCGGTATCCCGCAGCCATACCGTAAATATAGGTACTACTCGTATCCCGCAGCCATATGGTACCTATAGGGCGCCAAAAAAAGCATATATTCGTCTTGAAAGATATTACAGCTGGACCGATATCTCGATCACCTACGCTGTAACCAGTAACCATTCCAATCTTAAAACCTTTTTATTGAAAAAGAGCCGACTCAATCGACGTCCTAAATAATTTTATTCTCCCATTCACTTGGGCAAGACAACTCGCAACAAAATCATATTTCTCAAAATCCAAAACGTTAATAAATCCAATAATTTGATAAGTAAAATCTTTAACTATTCTGAATATAGAATAACATAGAGTACTTGCATGATAAACATTGAATTCAACGATTTGTAAAATATTTATCTATTTTGAGCTGAGATTAGGAAAAATAATACTTGCATAATAGGATTCAAAAGAAATATCACTTGAACAATAAGTGATGATAGGGATACTTGACTTTTTAGTTTTTAGCAGTTAGTCACACTCGCAAAAACACATCTATTTTGACATCATGTCTCAAAACATCACCGTCTTTTGCTTCGCTAAATCTCTGATTTGCTGCTCATGCAGTGCTGCAACCCAATATTCCATACTATTCAACTATAGTCTTCATCCATTCCATCTGGTCCTGATAATCTTGAAAGACTCGTATCTATAATTAGAAAATAACATTTTAATCGTCTAAACGATAATTACTCGACGAACTGCGCGTCAAAACCCTATCGTCTACCCATACGATAGCCTGCACATAAAAAAGATAGTCAAGTACAAGACTCTTGACTCACTTACACACGTAATTTACATAACATATAAACACATAATCCACGTATCACATAATTCATATAACACATGTCTCGGTTCGTCAAAAGGTTCGACTCAGTACGTTTAAAACTGAAATCGGGTCAAAAATATGATTTATCGAACAAAAATTGACTCGGAATGACTCGTAAAACAAGCGACCTTTTGAAACAAAATAATTTGGGTCTCGAAAGTGTTAGTCCCTTAACAATATAGCAAGAATTACAGAAGGGGGGGTTGAATGGAATTCTTTATCTTTTTCTTGAAATAAAAATGTTCAACTCGATTATAGATATATCTGTTTTGATTAGCACAATGCGGAATATAAACTTTAATGAATCAAAACAAGAGTAATTAAAAACAAGAGTCTTTAAAAACTTTCTGGTGGATTTAAACAATTCCACCAGAGATATATATTAATATATCGAGAGAACTCTGTGTGCAGAAATGCTCACAGCTGCTTTTACAAGATAGAACAACTAAGAACACAGGAAATGCTAAAGATAGTGCTTACAAAGATTTCTCTGTGTTTGTTTCTAAGCTCACTTAGTTTTCTTAGTTATTTTATTTTTGCTACTCTCTTGGTTTATATATTTTACCAAGATTACAAAGTCAAAAGAACTGAATAAATATAAAATCTAACAGTCTTGATCTTTGCTGCTTTTCGTCCTTTATTACCCAGTTAATGGGCTTCCACAGTGTTTGTATCCAATCTCGACGGCTGTGTGTCAGCTTTCACTGTTCAACTGATGTTTGAATCTTGATATTATCATCCGTCGACTTTCAGATCATCCGTCGATGACTTACTTGATCATCCGTCGACTGCTATTTTGAACATCCGTTGAAAGTCATTTGATCATCCGTCGAAGCTTTGTTAAGCATCCGTTGATAGCTATTTTCGCACTTGACTTCATTTCACTTATACAGAATTACAAGACATTGCTTATGTACAGTTAATCAACCTATTCTGTATATCTAGTTAAAGTCAACATGACTTATATGCTACTACAGATTCTATACAAAGGTGCATACAACACTGTGCTACAAACTTATCATTATATAAGCTACTCACTCGATGGATAATAAATTACTCATCCGTCGGTACTCAAACTGAGTTATCCGTCGGGACTATAATTCTTATCCGTCGAGTGCTACATTATTTCACTAAGTAAAATCTACTTAGATATTTTGTTTAGGTAATCATCAAGTGCACAACATATTCACAACAATCTCCCCCAATTTATGTCTACTGGAATTGTAGCCATAAATTAAGAGACACTTGATGATAACAAAACATCCTAAACATATATCTTTAAAGATAAGTAGATAAAACTGAAAGTGCTTCAATTTAAACAAGGTATACAAGGTTTGGCTCACAGTCAATTCAAGATGCTCCTCTAGCCTGAGCCGATTTTTCTAGTTTCTTGAAGGTCTGGATCTTCTTCCAAGCTTTCTGTTGTTTTCTTCAATTTGATTCTGGAGCTGTCTGTGGAATTCTAATTAATCAGATTCTGAGAGATCTAACATTTCTTGCATTTCCAAAAGAGTCTCATTGCTAGAGATACTCAATTGGTCTTCTAGTCTGAAGAATCTTCTCACACCTGTGTCATCCATGAATTCCATCAGCCAGTAGGGCCTTAGATGCACTCTTCTCCCTGTGTATGGGATGATAAGAGTTTTGGGTAGTGCATCTTTGGCTCTAACACTCCTTAGCTCTTCAATCTTCTTCAATACTAATCTTCTTGCAGTTACATTAAACCCAAAGTTTTTCTTGAAGGATGAATAGACTTTGATCAACACAGCTTGGCTTTCTTGAAGTATCCTGTGAAGAGGCCACTGAATCTCCCTTCCTCCTTTGTATTTGAATACCAACCTTTCAGGTAGGTTTCTGTATGCATCAATTGCCCTTACCTCATCCAGCTCCTCCAGATAAAGGTTTAGGTCTGAAAATTCCTTGATGTCACACAAGTACAAGTAGTCTTCCTTGTTGATCTTGGGTTGAGCTTTGACTACTGCCTTGGATTTGAGAGGTGACAGCTTCACTTTCTTGACTGCCCTTGATTTTGTCCTTCTTGGCTTGGTGAGAATTGGCAAGTTGAATTCAGGAATTGGTAATTTATTCCACTCTATTGGCTCATCCTTTGGCACAATAGGCTCTCCATGTATGTTCCTGTAGGGGTCTACCACCCTTATGTCTTCAAATACCACAGAGGGCTTTGATGCTTGAGTTTCAGCTTTAGTGGATTCCATTGGAAATTGATCTTCCAATTCCTTGTTAACAATATCCAACTTTCTTTTTGTTCTTTTAGCCAATTCTTTCTTTCTTGGAGATTTCTTCTGTTCTTCAATCTTCTTCTTTGATCCAGTAGCTTGAGTTGGTTGAGAGGGAATTTGTTGAGAAGAGTTCACAGCCTGTAGCTTGGTCAAGATAGCAAACTGTTCTTTCTTTTGTTTAGACTTCTTTGCATCTAGAGCAGCTTGCCTCTTTTCCTGCTTCAATCTGGCTTTTTCTTCTTCCTTTGCTTGAGCAAATTGTGGATGTCCAGCTACCACACAAATTTCCTTCCCATTTCTGAATATCTTTGCAATTCTCTCTCTTGAGGCTGAATCAGCTGGATCTTTGTAGAGAAGAATAGATCTTGATAGAAGCTTCTTTTCATCAGGCTTGGGTGTCTCATACACAGTATCCATAGGGTTCTTCAAAGATGACTTTGGATAGTTTGCCCTTGGTTTAAGAATCATCTCAGCCTTTGTAATCTTGATGCAGGAAGATTGTCCTTTCTCCAGATAGTTCATGCTCATCTCATTCACATTGATTGGCTTGACATGAGAGTGATGGATTGCTGACTGATCTGGTTCCTTGACTAATTGAAACTTTCTCTGTATTTCCTCATCAATCTTTTTCCAGTTGATCAGAGTCAACTCTTCTTTATCAGCATCTTTCAAACTTGTTGTTGCTGCATTTATAAGATCTATACCATCTGCAACTGGTGGCTTGGAGATAGTAATTGAAGGTACAATCTTTGCTGATTTGAACAACAATGTTCTCCCCCTTAGTTGGTCCTTTCTCCCCCTTACTTGATTCTCTCTCCCCCTTTTTGTTATCATCAAGTGAAGGAGTTAGGCCTTGTGCTTTAGCCAGTCGCATGAGAAGATTTGTCTGAGTCTGTTGATTTTAAAGAAGTAGGGCCATTGAATTCTCAATAACTTGAACTCTGGTCTCCAGCTTGGCTATCTTCTTTTCAGAATCTGATTCTCTTCTCAACCTTTGTAATAAATCATGCATGGTACCATATGGCATTAGTGAATCCAGTTTCTCAGAGTTGTATGTCTTTAAGTCAGCTATCTCCTTTTTCAATTCATCCACACTGATATTCTGTCTGGAGTGTTGGATCTTCATTAAGTGCAAGGAGTCTAGATGAGCTTTAAGAACAGCCTTGGTACCAACATCTGAAACTTCCTGAAGGGCTTGCTGAATAGCTGTTACTTGTCTTACCAAAGACACCTCAAATTGTCCTGGTGTAAAGTCCTTTGCCCATGCCCATTCAGGTAAACTTAAAGCAGAACTTTGGACTTCAGCTCCCCCTAAGTTCATGCTTCCATTCAAAGAACTAGAGTCATCATCATCAGAATTTACTCCAAATTCTTCAGATGGCTCTCCAGCTTGAGGAGGCATCCTGTTGACAGCAGCTTTATCTCTTTGAAGAGATTCTGTGGTGTGCACTAAGTGTAAAGTCTGCTCTGCCTCCACATTGCCCTGAGCAGCCAACAGTTGATAGGCTGAAACAGGGTGAGTAAAAGTGTCAGCATCCAAGGAAATGTTATCAATTACAGCTTTGTAATGTTGCTGAAATTGTCTTTCCTTTTCAGCATCATCCACAATCATTGACTCACTAGCAATGGCTGGCTCCATCCTTATTGCTCCAGTACCTGCTTTTCTCTCATGTTCTCTCTTTTGTTGCATCAGGGTCTCACCCTGGCTCCCCACCCTCACACCCTCACCTTCACCTACTAAGGTGGGACTCCTCTCACTCACTTTTGCCAATCCTGAATGAATGGATTGCTGAGATTCACTCTTTTCCTCTCCTTTTGCCTGGGAGCAACCCAGCCTCTCACTCAATACACTCTCCTCTCTCAGTCCTAAGAGTGATTGTATTACCACCAATCTTCTGCACTTGAAATTATTGAAGTTTGAAGTTATGCAGAGACACTCGATGGATAAATGATATCCGTCGGGTGAGTGGTAAAGCTATCCGACGGATAACTGCTGTTAAGCTTATCCGTCGGGATACAATCACTACTCGACGGATGAGCAATATCCATCGAGAGAGTAGAAATGAATGAGGTGGGAAGAGAAACTATTGTTGACTCTGTGTTGATTGAAGTTATTTGAGGCACAGATGTCACAATAGAATCAGAAAGAATTGGCAAGTGAGCCAACAAATCATCTAAAAGATGATGCTCACTTGCACTAGATTTTGGCTCCCTAACAGAGTTAAAGAAGGGGAATCAAGAATTAAAGTGTTTATCATGTCCACTTCCAGTGAGTTGGTTGGTGAGTATTGTGTTTCAGTGGCTTCTATCAAGAGAGATTTTGGCTGTGACTCCACATTTATTGGAGCCACATCAATCTGAATTTGAGAAGGTGCAGGGACTGTGTCTTTAGCACCAGTTTGCACTAAGTGTGTGTCCTGTGCATCCCCAGTTGTTTTGGATTTCTTCTTTCTAGTGTAAGTTTGGTGTAGGCTTGTGTCCCTAACCCTCTTGGCCTGTGCTCTTGGATGAGAGCTTTGTTCAATAGCCACATCCTTTTGGGAGGATGCAGCTAGAAGTGAGCTTCTGTCCTTTTTAAGCACTGCAGTTTGTTGGGAAACTGCAGTGTGGCTAGGCTGGGATTCACTTATCTCTCCAACCTTATCCTTGGGGTTTCTTTGATGTTCACCCCTTCCCTCACCTATCTTACCCTCCTTCACACTCCCCTCTTTGTGTTTGGTAGAATTTTCAACTGGTACCTTTTGAGAGATACCAGAGGGGGTTTTCTTTGATTTGGATTTAAGAATTGCAGTTGTTTTGGCAGCTTTGGTAGGCAACTGTTTGGTCATTGTCACAGTTGCCATAGCTATGCCTGAAGTCAAAGAAATAGAAGGGATTTGGAATAGTTGAGAGTGTAGATGAACTTACCTCACTTACCTGAGGTGCCAGCATTACAGGAAAATAGAACATTGGCACATCCTTGTGATGGTTGGCTCTGTTCAGATCTGCAATGATTCTTCTCTCTTGAACCCAACACGCTAATTTGTTGGTTGGGTTCTCAAGTACAATCTCTTCACAAAGATGGTTAGCCAAAAGCATAAAAAATCTAGCATAGTAAATATTCTTTCCTCTTTTGGCTGAGTCACCTAGTTTATAACCTAACTCATACACAACCAGATCACTTAAGTTGTAATATTTGTCTGTAACTAGCATGTATAGCATGTTAAGCATGGAAATGTTCACAGAATCAAAATTACTGATTTTTCCAGAAAAGACCTTAGTTACTACATCACACAAGTAACTCCATTCCTTCCTAAGACCTAGTCTTCTAATTTCACTTAGTTTTGCAGTAGGAAGTGCATAATGAATGGAATTTAGCATATTGACAATATCAGTGTCAGTGTGTGGTGCAGTAACATTGTCATCAGGAATCTTGAAACATGCTTTTATGACATCACTATTGATACAGAAAACATTACCTTTGATGGTCAGAGTGATGGTTTTGTCAGTAGAGTTGTAGATTGCTGTTGTCCACATCTCCTCAACAACTTCACAATAAATTGTGGGTGATTCCAGCATAGCAAAACTTAACTTGCAGTTCTTCACGAAGTCCATCATCTTATGATAGTCTTCAGATTGCTGAATCCCCTTATTGACCAAGGCAGTGAAGTTGTTCTTCTCATAGATGAACCCAGTCTGTGACATGATCTTTACTACGGGTGCCATTGTTAGGGAAGAAAAGCTTGAAGAGAAAGAGGATTTTTGCTTGAGAGAGAATGAAATAAGACAGTTGAATTTGAGAATGATAAAAGAAAATGATTAGAATGAAATAGGCTTTTATACTTTGCTCAAACTCAACGGATAAAAATAATAAAGAGAAATAAATTACCCAATAGAAACTGCCTAAAATTACCGTTTTAAAATAAACTTTAAAAATTCCACCCATTATCCGTCGTGTAATGCTTATAAACTGTAAGTATACTCGATGGATAATGTTCAGGGAATTAACGGTTAAGATTTAGACACTTCGACGGATGAGGATAAAATGTTATCCGTCGAGCTTTAAAATATTCCAGAAAAGTAATTGATTTTTATTTACAATTTGTATATCGACGGATGACTCAACCCGATGGATAATGGTCATCCGTCGAGAGACAAATTTTGACTTAGCCAAAATTTCATCCAAGACTAAAAATCAACTAAATTTCTGGCTTCTTTTCAACTTGCAAGAATAATTCAGATAAATTCAAGAGTAATTAAGCATACCTAACTCACTTACCAACCTAGAAAAGGTGGATTCATCCAGTGGCTTGGTAAAAATATCTGCAAGTTGCTTCTCACTTGGAACAAAATGTAACTCTACAGTACCATTCATTACATGTTCCCTTATGAAATGGTACTTGATGTCTATATGCTTTGTCCTTGAATGTTGCACTGGATTTTCAGTGATGGCAATTGCACTTGTGTTGTCACAGAAAATAGGAATCCTTTCAACTTGCAAACCATAGTCTAGCAATTGATTTTTCATCCATAAAATCTGTGCACAGCAACTGCCAGCAGCAATATATTCAGCTTCAGCTGTAGAAGTAGAAACTGAATTTTGCTTTTTACTGAACCAGGACACAAGCTTGTCTCCTAAAAATTGACAGGTTCCTGTTGTGCTTTTTCTATCAATTCTGCAACCTGCATAATCTGCATCTGAATAACCAGTTAGATCAAAACCAGAATCTCTAGGATACCAAATGCCAAGGTTTGGTGTTCCTTTGAGATATCTGAAAATTCTTTTAATAGCTATCAAATGAGACTCTCTAGGATCAGCCTGAAATCTAGCACACAAACATGTAGCAAACATTATATCTGGCCTACTGGCTGTTAAGTACAGAAGTGAGCCAACCATGCCTCTATAACTTGAAATATCCACAGACTTTTCAGTAGTGTTTAGTTCAAGCTTAGTTGCAGTGGCCATGGGAGTTTTTGCAGATGTGCAATCCATCAGATCAAACTTCTTTAAAAGATCAAAAATATATTTAGTTTGACTAATGAATATTCCATCACTAACTTGCTTAACTTGTAAACCAAGAAAGTAAGTTAGTTCTCCCATCATACTCATTTCATACTTGCTTTGCATCAGTTTGGCAAACTTTTTACAAAGTTTTTCATCTGTAGAGCCAAAAATAATATCATCTACATAAATTTGAACAAGTATGCTAGAGCCATTCACATTTCTGAAAAATAAAGTTTTATCTACAGTACCTCTTGTGAAGTGATTTTCCAAAAGGAACTTTGATAAAGTGTCATACCAGGCTCTAGGTGCTTGCTTCAGTCCATAAAGTGCTTTCAATAGATAGTAGACATACTCTGGGAAATTTGGATCTTCAAAGCCAGGAGGTTGACTTACATACACTTCTTCCTCCAAATCTCCATTCAGAAAGGCACTTTTGACATCCATTTGATAGACCTTGAAATTGGCATGGGCTGCATAGGCTAAGAAGATTCTGATGGCTTCAAGTCTTGCAACAGGAGCAAATGTTTCATCAAAATCTATCCCTTCTTGCTGACAATAGCCTTTAGCAACCAATCTTGCTTTGTTCCTTACTACTATGCCATTTTCATCCATCTTGTTTCTGAATACCCATTTGGTGTCTATTGGATTCTTTCCTTTAGGCTTGGGTACCAGCTTCCATACTTTATTCCTTTCAAATTGGTTTAGCTCCTCCTGCATAGCTAAAATCCAATCAGGATCTAATAAGGCTTCTTCTACCTTCTTTGGTTCTTCCTTAGACAGGAAGCTGCTGTATAGACATTCTTCTTGAGTTGCTCTCCTGGTTTGAACTCTGGAAGAAACATCACCAATAATCAGTTCAAAGGGGTGATCTTTTGTCCATTTTCTTGGTTGAGGTAGATTAGCCCTAGATGAAGAGACCTCAATGTTGTCTTGATGTGTGATTGAGTTTTGATTGCTAGAAACTCCCCCTGAGTTTGTGGATCTTTGATTTGAAATTGGGGTGCTTTCTATGGGTGATCTGCCTTGACTTCCTGCTCCTTTTGATAACCCGACGGATGGTGAATTTTGAGTACCGACGGATGAGGCAGGTTGTCTTCCGACGGATAATACAGATTGCCTTCCGACGGATGAAGCATTATGTAACTCGACGGATGTTGAGTTTTGTGCTTCATTTGTAGTAAATTTGTCTGCATTATCCTTAGACACTGTTTCTTGATCACTTTCATCATCACTTTCTTCACTGACCATCTCAACATTGTCGAATTTGAGGCTCTCATGGTAATCTCCATCTTTTAGTCCTTCAATCTTTTTATCATCAAACACAACATGTATAGATTCAACAACAATGTTGGTTCTTAGATTGTAGACTCTATATGCTTTACCAACAGCATATCCAACAAAAATTCCTTCATCTGCTTTAGCATCAAACTTCCCATTTTGATCAGTTTGATTTCTCAGAATATAGCATTTACAGCCAAAGACATGAAGAAAGTTCAGAGTTGGCTTCTTGTTCTTGAACAATTGATAAGGTGTCTTGCATTTTGCTTGATTAATCAGAGAGATGTTCTGAGTGTAGCATGCAGTGTTGACAGCTTCAGCCCAGAAATATGTTGGTAATTTTGATTCTTCAAGCATTGTCCTTGCAGCTTCAATAAGAGATCTATTCTTTCTTTCCACTACTCCATTCTGTTGTGGAGTCCTTGCTGCTGAAAACTCATGCAGGATCCCATTTTCCTCACAGAATGCTCTCATGACATAGTTCTTGAACTCAGTTCCATTGTCACTCCTGATTCTTCTAACTTTGAAATCAGGATGATTGTTAACTTGCCTTATGTGATTGATGATGATTTCACTAGCTTCATCTTTGGACTTTAGGAAATAGGTCCAAGAGAACTTTGAGAAATCATCTACAATTACTAGGCAAAATCTTTTCTTTGAGATTGACAAAACATTGACTGGTCCAAACAAATCCATGTGAAGCAGTTGCAGAGGTTCTTCAATTGCTGAATCAAGTTTCTTCCTGAATGATGCTTTAATTTGCTTCCCTTTTTGGCAGGCATCACACAGTCCATCCTTTGTAAACTCCACCAGAGGAATGCCTCTAACTAGCTCTTTCTTTACCAGCTCATTCATGGTCTTGAAGTTCAAATGGGATAGCTTCTTGTGCCATAGCCAACTTTCATCTTGACTTGCTTTACTGAGAAGACAAGTTACAGATTCTGCTTTATTTGAGTTGAAGTCAGCTAGATACACATTTCCTCTTCTCACACCAGTGAGAACCACTTTGTTGTTTTGATTATTAATCACAACACAGGTTTCTTTGTTGAAGGTTACTGAGTTGCCTTTATCACAAAGCTGGCTGATACTCAACAGATTGTGTTTGAGACCATCCACTAAGGCAACCTCTTCAATGATGACATTGTCCTTTGAAATCAAGCCATATCCCACAGTATAACCTTTGCTGTCATCTCCAAAAGTGATACTTGGGCCAGCTCTCTCTTCAAACTCTGTGAGCAGGGTAGAATCACCAGTCATGTGTCTTGAACAACCACTATCCAAGTACCAAAGATTCCTTCTGTTTCCCTGCACACATCAAAATCAAATCAAGTTGATTTTGGTACCCAAGTTTCCTTGGGTCCTGCCTTGTTAGCTTTCTTCTTCTGTTTCTTAGGTTTTAACTCATTTGACTTAGGAATTTCAGATTCTTCCTTAGTCATTTGGGTTGGGCCTTTGAAACCACTAGATGCTACAGAATTATTATGCATGTTATGGCTAACAGGAAATGGCATGCTTGGTGCAAACATGTTATTCCAGTAAGGCATGCTAAATGGCATTTGAGGCATATTGTATGCAGCATAATATGGATTAGGTGCAAATGGCATATTAGCAAACTGTGCATTCATGTTCTGTGTAGGCATAGCATTAACAGGCATAGGAGGCATGGCATTCATGTTAGAGAATTGAGGCTGAACAGACATGGGAGTAGGCATGGCAGATTTGCAATTAACAGACAAATGATTTACACTACCACATTTGACACAGATTTTTCTAGGAGCATATTTGTCAGGTGTGTAGTTGTTATGTTTGTTAATCCCTACTTTACCATTCCTATTGTTTTTCCTTTTAGTTTCTGTTTTTACCTCTATCTTCTCAAGTCTGTCACTCAACTGTTTGACAGTCATGTGACCAACATTAGCCTTCTTCCCTTTCTTGGCTTGACTTGACTCCCCTGAAACAAAGTTCTTGGAAACAGACCCATACTTTTCATTTAGCTTGGTTAATTTGGCTTTACTAATGGGTTTGTTCACAGCCGACGGATGAGGATTTTTATCATTCGACGGATAACACATTTTGTTATCCGACGGATAGTCCTCATCATCCGTCGAGTCTACATCTGTCAGCAATCCATCTACCAAAATAGGTTCTAGTTTCTCCTTATTCTTTTTCCAGGCTTCATCACAAAAGGACTCAATTCCTTGAACCTTGGTGATTTGAGCATGAACATCTCTGGATGTTTTCCATGCTTTAATCACCTCCTGTTCACGATCGAGCTGCTTCTTTAAAATTTCTTCCTTTTTCAAGGACTCAGTTAATTCCTCCTTAGCAATTCTACACTCAATTTTTAGTTTCTCAAACTCAACAAACTGAGACTCAAGCACATTATTCCTCTCACTCAAAAACAAGTTGTTTTCTTTGATTTTAGCATTTTCTTTAGTGAGGGACTTAAGTGTAACACGCAAATGATACAATTCTGTAGACATGTCATTTATTGCATCATTACACTCAGCTTTAGATAAATGTGCAAGGTTTGTAGTAATTACCTGATTGCTTGAGGAACTTGTCTCTGTTTCATCAGACTTGGCCATAAGGGCTAGATTGACATAGCTGATCTCCTCATCTTCATCCAAACCATCAGCTGCCCAGTCATTCTCTTGTGTAATAAAAGCCCTTTCCTTCTGTTTGAGTAGATCAAAGTATTTTTGCTTATAATCCACAGACTCAAATCTCTTCTTACTAGAATCTGACTTTCTACACTCATTTGCAAAATGCCCTGCCAAGCCACATTTGAAACACTTGAATTTTGACTTATCCACCATGTTTCTATTTGGCTTGGCAGCTCCAAAGTTCTTCTTGAACTTGAGCTTGGCAAATCTTCTTGAAAGGAATGCTAGGTGCTCATCAATGTACCTCCATGTCATCTTGACTCAAAGAATCTTTACTTTCTGCAGCTAGCCCTTTACCCTTGCTTTCACAGGCCTTTGAAGTTGATTCCACAGCTTCCATCTTCACTTCCTTCTCCTTTTCCAGTTCAACAACTAGTGCAATGGATCCTCCTTTCTTCTTTCCTCTCTCCATTCTTTCATCCTGCTCTATTTCAAGCTCATAGGTCTTCAGAATACCATACAGTCTCTCCAAAGTAAACTACTTATAATCTTGTGAGTTTCTCAATGAGACTGTTATTGGTTTCCATTCCTTTGGAAGAGATCTGAGAAATTTCATATTAGAGTCTTTAGTCTGATAGACTCTTCCATGCAATTTAAGAGCATTTAGTAGTATTTGGAATCTACTAAAAATGTCAGTGAGTGACTCACTTTCTTCATTGTGAAAATGCTCATATTGCTGAATCAGGAGCTGCATTTTATTTTCTCTTACTTGCTCAGTACCATCACAGATTATCTGTATTGTGTCCCAAACTTCCTTGGCAGTCTTGCAGTTGATGATGTTATCAAACATATCTGCATCAACACCATTGAACAGAATGTTCATGGCCTTTTTATCTTTCCTGACTTGTTCAAGATCAGGATCAGACCATTCATGCCTTGGCTTTGGAACTGATGGTTCATTTCCTGTTGCAGCTCTCATTGGAACATGAGGGCCTCTTTCTATGCAGTCCACATAGGCCTCATCTTGAGAAAGCATATGAAGATGCATCTTTACCTTCCAATGATGGTAATTATCTTTATCCAGAAAAGGAATCTTGATTCCAACATCTTTCTTGTTCATCTTGCTGAATTGTTTTGATCTTTAAACTCTTTGTAGATTAAGAGTTTGCTCTGATACCAATTGTTAGTCCCTTAACAATATAGCAAGAATTACAGAAGGGGGGGGGGGGGTTGAATGGAATTCTTTATCTTTTTCTTTAAATAAAAATGTTCAACTCGATTATAGATATATCTGTTTTGATTAGCACAATACGGAATATAAACTTTAATGAATCAAAACAAGAGTAATTAAAAACAAGAGTCTTTAAAAACTTTCTGGTGGATTTAAACAATTCCACCAGAGATATATATTAATATATCGAGAGAACTCTGTGTACAGAAATGCTCACAACTGCTTTTACAAGATAGAACAACTAAGAACACAGGAAATGCTAAAGATAGTGCTTACAAAGATTTCTCTGTGTTTGTTTCTAAGCTCACTTAGTTTTCTTAGTTATTTTATTTTTGCTACTCTCTTGGTTTATATATTTTACCAAGATTACAAAGTCAAAAGAACTGAATAAATATAAAATCTAACAGTCTTGATCTTTGCTGCTTTTCGTCCTTTATTACCCAGTTAATGGGCTTCCACAGTGTTTGTATCCAATCTCGACGGCTGTGTGTCAGCTTTCACTGTTCAACTGATGTTTGAATCTTGATATTATCATCCGTCGACTTTCAGATCATCCGTCGATGACTTACTTGATCATCCGTCGACTGCTATTTTGAACATCCGTTGAAAGTCATTTGATCATCCGTCGAAGCTTTGTTAAGCATCCGTTGATAGCTATTTTGGCACTTGACTTCATTTCACTTATACAGAATTACAAGACATTGCTTATGTACAGTTAATCAACCTATTCTGCATATCTAGTTAAAGTCAACATGACTTATATGCTACTACAGATTCTATACAAAGGTGCATACAACACTGTGCTACAAACTTATCATTATATAAGCTACTCACTCGATGGATAATAAATTACTCATCCGTCGGTACTCAAACTGAGTTATCCGTCGGGACTATAATTCTTATCCGTCGAGTGCTACATTATTTCACTAAGTAAAATCTACTTAGATGTTTTGTTTAGGTAATCATCAAGTGCACAACATATTCACAACAATCTCCCCCAATTTATGTCTACTGGAATTGTAGCCATAAATTAAGAGACACTTGATGATAACAAAACATCCTAAACATATATCTTTAAAGATAAGTAGATAAAACTGAAAGTGCTTCAATTTAAAGAAGGTATACAAGGTTTGGCTCACAGTCAATTCAAGATGCTCCTCTAGCCTGAGCCGATTTTTCTAGTTTCTTGAAGGTCTGGATCTTCTTCCAAGCTTTCTGTTGTTTTCTTCAATTTGATTATGGAGCTGTCTGTGGAATTCTAATTAATCAGATTCTGAGAGATCTAACATTTCTTGCATTTCCAAAAGAGTCTCATTGCTAGAGATACTCAATTGCTAGAGATATAATTGGATCATATCGGATCCGAAAATAGATTACTTAGCCGCTAAGTAACTATGGAAACGATACAATTTAGTATCAGATTTGGAAATTTATCAAAACCGGGCTTCTTATAAAACACTTTATGCGAAAATAATGTAATAATATCCCGTCTCTCGAGAATACGGGTTTTATTGATTTACCGAAATGATTATCGTATCGAAAATTTTGCGCCGGGACGCGTACGGGTCAAACCGTAATCCGGATTGAAAAAGTTAAAACACGGAAAATATCCGGAATTACCAGATTAGGTTATAAAGGAGTTTTCGGAAGAGTTTCGGGTTGTAAAAATGCAAAAACGTTTGAGGTTGGACGCTTCCCGGCTTTATAAAATAGTTTTATAATTACTCAGTAAATAATTAATAAATTCATAAATCAATATAAAATCATATAACATTCCAAAAATTACCCGAAAAATACCTTAATTATATATTTTTTATTCTGGACATAATAAAATTTAAAATAATCTAGGAATATCACATATAAACATCCAAACATCAATTCCAGTTATCATATAATTCACTAAAATTCATATAAAAATCATAGAAACAATTGCAAATAACAATAATAATAATATCTGAAAATATGGGATATTACAATTGTCCCTATTATATGTGCCCAAACAATCTTAGTTAACATTTTTAACGGTATCCTTAATTCATTACGAAATATATCATTTGAAATCATGTTCAACATTATGCATTGACTTGTACGTGGCAACATTCAAAATTTTGCCAAAGCCAATTTTTGCTCACGTGCCTTTCATCTCGTAGAACACTCATACAATATAACATGCCATGTGTAATTACTATTTTGTAGAATTTTTCTTCTAATTTTAGTAAAACTTACTTATCGCAAGACACCAATACATCGAGTTATTCGACTTCATTAATCATCCCACCTTAATGTAATGTGTAACATCTCTCTCATTTCTTTTTTGTGAATTGATAGGTTATCGAAAAGTTTACACCATTTCGAATGTCTTGATAAATCACATCCACTGTGACCATGGACTTAAGGTCTATTTTAGTATAATTTTGTCCATTTTGAAAATATTGAGTGTCATCCCTCAGAATCCTAATATAATTCCTTACACATGAGTACGTATCTTTAGTTACGCATAAGTCCATTCGTGAACCTGTTATGCCTTCAAGGATTGTACATACAATTTCACAAGAAACTAAATCATATGTATTCTTTAAACATGTGAATACCATATAGACGTCTTTAAAATATAATTATATTTTTATATTAAATGAATGAGATAAATTAATTTCAACCTCAGGGACATGAAAGAACTAATTCATTTTGTTGGGAATATGTTGTGAACTTGGTGATTTCATTAACAAAAAACTTTAGTAGATTCAATTCAGTGAAAAATGTAGCACTCGACGGATAATCAAATTTATTCCCGACGGATGACTCAATATAGTCCCGACGGATGATGATTTGACATCCATCGAGTGAGTAGCTTATGTAACAATAAGTCATGTAGCACATTTCTGCAAACACCTTTGTATAGACTCTGTAGTAGCATATAAGTCATGTTGACATTAACTAGATATGCAGAATAGGTTAATTAATTGTAAATATAAGATGTCTTATAATTCTGTATCAGTGAAATGAAGTCAAGTGTCAAATAGCTACCCGATGGATGATCAACAAAGCTACCGACAGATGATCAACAAAGCTCCCGACGGATGATCAACAAGGCAACCCGACGGATGATAATCATGTACCCAACGGATGATCAATTCAAACATCTGTTGATAATGACAACACAGTCACATGCGTCGAGTGTTTGCAAAAGGAATGTGGCAGCCTATTCAGCTGGGTTTTTTGAGAACAAAGAAGCATTACCATTTCCATGCTATTATGAAGATATTCAAAGATGTTGTAATAGAGTAGTGAAGCAGCATGGTATTAGACTTGATAGGTTTTGTTTTATTATCTTGTCTTATTACTATGTAATCTTGGTGATATATAAACCAAGAGCAGCAAATAGAACAACAACAAGACTAAGCAAATACATTCTCAGAGAAACAATTGTAAGCTGTATCCTGTAGCATTTCTCTGTAAGTTTAGTTGTTCATATTTGTAAGCAGCTGTGAGCTATTCAAGCTTCACAGGGTTCTCTTGATATATATATATATATGGTGGATACATTCAAATCCACCAGAAAGTTTTTAAAGACTTGTGTTTTTAATTACTTGTGTTTTGATTCATCTAACTCTTCATTCCGCATTTTGCAAATCAAACACTTATATATTATTAAGTTAGTACCATTTTTCTTTAATCTGAAAAAGTAGCCAGAATTACATTCAACCCCCTTCTATAATTCTTGTTGTATTGTCAGGAACTAACAATTGGTATCAGAACAAGCTCTTGAAGCACAAAGAGTTTAAAGATCACAACAAACAGCAAGATGAACAAGAAGGATGTTGAAGTCAAGATTCTTTTTCCGGACAAAGATAATTACCATCACTGGAAGGTAAAGATGCATCTTCATTTACTTTCTCAAGATGAGGCCTATGTAGATTGCATAGAGAGAGGTCCTCACATACCAATGAGAGCTGCAACTAGAAATGAGCCATCAGTTCCCAAGCCAAGGCATGAATGGTCAGATCCTGATATTGAACAAGTAAGGAAAGAAAAGAAGGCCATGAATATTTTATTCAATGGAGTTGATGGTGACATGTTTGACAACATCATCAATTGCAAGATAGCCAAGGAGGTTTTGGACACCATTCAAATAATCTGCGATGACACTGAACAAGTTAGAGAAAACAAGATGCAGTTACTAATTCAGCAATATGAGCATTTCCACTCTGAAGAAGGTGAAACTCTCACTGATATCTTCAGTAGATTCCAAAAGCTACTAAATGCTCTGAAGCTGCATGGAAGAGTCTACCAAACCAAAGACTCTAACCTTAAATTTCTGAGATCCCTTCCATAAGAATGGAAACTAATGACAGTCTCCTTGAGAAATTCACAAGAATACAAGGAGTTTACACTAGAGAGACTGTATGGCATTCTAAAGACTTATGAGCTTGAAATAGAGCAAGATGAAAGAATGGAGAAAGGGAGAAAGAAAGGAGGGTCCATTGTACTGGTTGCCGAGTTAGAGAAAGAGAAGGAGATAAAGATAGAAGTTGTTGAGTCTACTTCAAAATGAAGATTCTTTGAGCCAAGATTATATGGATGATATTGATGAACATCTTGCATTTCTTTCCAGAAGATTTTCCAAGCTCAAGTTCAAGAAGAACTTTGGAGCAGCTAAGCCAAATAAAAACATGGTGGATAAATCAAAATTCAAATGTTTCAAATGTGGCTTGGCAGGGCACTTTGCCAGTGAGAGTAGAGAGTCAGATTTCAGTAAGAAAAAGTTTGAGCCTGTGGATTATAAACAGAAGTATTTTGAGTTGCTCAAACAAAAGGAAAGGGCTTTTATTACACAAGAAAGTGATTGGGGAGCAGATGGTTAGGATGAGGATGAAGATGTCAGCTATGTCAATCTAGCCTTAATGGCCAAGTTTGATGAAACAGAGACATGTTCTTCAAGTAATCAGGTAATCACCACTAACCTTGCACATTTATCTAAAGCTGAGTGTAATGATACAATAAATGACATGTCTACAGAATTATATTATTTGCGTGTTACACTTAAGTCCCTCACTAAGGAAAATGCTAAAATCAAAGAAAATAATTTATTTTTAAGTGAGAGGAATAATGTGCTAGAGTCTCAGTTTATTGAATTTGAAAAATTGAGAATAGAGTGTAAGATTGCTAAGGAGGAATTAACTGAGTCCTTGAAGAAAGAAAAAATTTTGAAGAAGCAGCTTGATCGTGAACATGAGGTGATTAATGCATGGAAATCATCTAGAGATGTCCATGCTCAAATTACCAAAGTTCAAGGTATTGAGTCTTTCTGTGATGCAACCTGGAAAAATAGTAAAGAGAAGCTAGAATCCAATTTGGTTGAAGGATTGCTAACAGATGTGGACTCGACGGATGATGAGAGTCATCCGTTGGATAATAAAAAAGGTTATTCGTCGAGTGACATAAATCCTCATCCGTCGGCTGTGAGCAAACATGTGAGTAAAGACAAACTTGCCAAGTTAAATGAAAAATATGGATCAGTTTTTTAAAAACTTTATTTCAGGAGAATCTAGTCAAGTGAAGAAGGAGAAGAAAGTGAATATTGGTCATCTGTCCATCAAGCAATTGAATGACAGAATAGAAAAGATTGAGGTTAAAACAGAGGCTAAAAAGAAAAATAATAGAAATGGAAAAGTAGGGATTAACAAATATAACAACTATACACCTGATAAGTATGCTCCAAGAAATATCTGTGTTAAGTGTGGTAGTGTTAATCATCTGTCTGTTAATTGTAAAATTGCCATGCCTACCTCCATGACTGTACCACCTCATTTTCCCAACATGAGTATTATGCCTTCTATGCCTATGAATGCTATGTCTACACAGAATATGAATGCACAATTTGCTAATATGCCATTTGCACCTAATCCTTATTATGCTGCATTTAATATGCCTCAAATGCCATTTAGCATGCCCTACTGGAATAACATGTTTGCAAATAACATGCCATTTCCTGTTAATCAAAATATGCATGACAATTTTGTTTTAATGAATGGCTTCAAAGGTCCAATTCAGATGACTAAGGATGAATCTGATATTCCTAAGTTAAATGAGATCAAACCTAAGAAACAAAAGAAGAAAGCTAACAAGGCAGGACCCAAGGAAGGTACCAAAATCAACTTGATTTGATTTTAATGTGTGCAGGGAAACAGAAAGAATCTGTGGTACTTGGATAGTGGTTGTTCAAGACACATGACTGGAGATTCTACCCTGCTCACAGAGTTCAAGGAAAGAGCTGGCCCAAGTATTACTTTTGGAGATGACAGCAAGGGTTATACTGTGGGATATGGCTTGATTTCAAAAGACAATGTCATCATTGAGGAGGTTGCCTTAATGGATGGTCTCAAGCACAATTTATTGAGTATCAGCCAGCTTTGTGAGAAAGGCGATTAAGTAACCTTCACTACAGAAGCTTGTGTTGTGACAAACAAGAGGAGCAACAAAGTGGTTCTCCCTGGAGTGAGAAAAGGCAATGTGTACCTAGCTGACTTCAACTCATCAAATGCAAAATCTGTTACTTGTCTTCTCAGTAAAGCAAGTCAAGATGAAAGTTGACCATGACTCAAGAAGCTATCCCATCTAAACTTCAAGACCATGAATGAGCTTGTAAAGAAAGAATTGGTTAGAGGTATTCCTCAAGTAGAGTTTTTTAAGGATGGACTGTGTGATGCTTGCCAAAAGGGAAAACAAATCAAAGCATCATTCAGAAAGAAGCTTGATTCAACAATTGGAGAACCTTTGCAACTACTACACATGGATTTATTTGGACCAATCAATGTGTTGTCCATCTCAAGGAAAAGATTTTGCCTAGTAATTGTAGATGATTTCTCAAAGTTCTCTTGGACATATTTCCTAAAGTCTAAAGATGAGGCTAGTGAAATCATCATCAACCATATAAGGCAAGTCAACAATCATCCTGATTTCAAAGTTAGAAGAATCAGGAGTGACAATGGAACTAAGTTCAAGAATTCTGTTATGAGAGTATTTTGTGAAAATAATGGGATTATGCATGAGTTTTCAGCAGCAAGAACTCCACAACAAAATGGAGTAGTAGAAAGAAAGAACATATCACTTATTGAAGCTGCAAGGACAATACTTGAAGAATCAAAGTTACCAATATATTTCTGGGCTGAAGCTGTAAATACTGCATGCTATACTCAGAATATTTCTTTGGTTTATCAGGAAAAATGTATGACTCCCTACCAATTGTTCAAGAACAAAAAGCCAACTCTAAATTTTCTTCATGTCTTTGGCTGCAAATGTAATATCTTGAGAAATCAAACTGATCAAAATGGAAAGTTTGATGCTAAAGCAGATGAATGAATCTTTGTTGGATATGCTGTTGGTAAAGCATACAGAATCTACAATCTGAGAACCAACATTGTTATGGAATCAATATATGTTGTGTTTGATGATAAAAAGATTGAAGGACTACAAGATGAAGATTACCATGAGAGCCTCAAGTTTGACAATGTGGAGATGGTTAGTGATGACAGTGATGATGAAAGTGATCAAGAAACTACAATTAAGGAAAGTGCAGAAAAATCTTCTACCAATGAAGCTAATAACTCAACATCCATCGAGTTACAAAATGCTTCATCCATCGGTAGACAATCTGCATCATCCATCGAGAGACAATCAGCTTCATCCGTCGGAACTCAAAATTCACTATCCGTCGGGTCATCAAAAGAAGCTGAAAGTCAAAATAGATCACTTGCAGAAAGTTCCCCTCTCTCAAATCATAGATTCACAAACTCAGGGGGAGTTGCTAATAATCAAAACTCAATCACACATCAAGACAATAATGAGGCCTCTTCATCTAGAGCTAATCTACCTCAACAAAGAAAATGGACAAAGGATCACCCATTTGAGCTCATCATTGGTGATGTAACTTCTAGAGTTCAAACAAGGAGAGCAACTCAAGAAGAATGTCTATATAGCAGTTTCCTATCTAAGGAATAACCTAAGAAGGTAGAAGAAGCTTTGTTGGATCTTGATTGGATTTTAGCTATGCAGGAAGAGTTAATCCAATTTGAAAGGAACAATGTATGGAAGCTGGTACCTAAGCCTAAAGGAAAGAATCCAATAGACACTAAATGGGTATTCAGAAACAAGATGGATAAAAATGGCATATTAGTCAGGAACAAAGCTAGATTGGTTGCTAAGGGCTATTATCAACAAGAAGGAATAGATTTTGATGAAACCTTTGCTCCCGTTGCAAGACTTGAAGCCATCAGAATCTTCTTACTCTATGCAGCCCATGCCAATTTTAAGGTCTACCAAATGGATGTCAAGAGTTCCTTTCTAAATGGAGATTTGGATGAGGAAGTCTATGTCAGTCAGCCTCCTGGTTTTGAAGATCCAAATTTACCTGATCATGTATACTATCTTTTGAAAGCACTCTATGGATTGAAGCAAGCACCTAGAGCCTGGTATGACACTTTGTCAAAGTTTCTTTTAGAGAATCACTTCACTAGAGGTACTATAGACAAAACTTTATTCCTTATAAATGTTAATAGCTCTAGCATACTTGTTCAAATTTATGTAGATGATATTTTTTGGCTCTACAGATGAAAAACTTTGCAAAATATTTTCCAAATTGATGCAAAGTAAGTATGAAATGAGCATGATGGGGGAACTAACTTATTTTCTTGATTTGCAAGTTAAGCAAGTTAGTGATGGAATATTCATTAGTCAAACTAAATACATTAATGATCTTTTAAAAAAGTTTGAACTAATGGATTGCACATCTGCAAAAATTCCCATGGCCACTGCAACTAAACTTGAATTAAACACTACTGAAAAGTCTGTGGATATTTCAAGTTATAGAGGCATGGTTGGTTCACTTCTATACTTAACAGCTAGTAGGCCAGATATAATATTTGCTACATGTCTTTGTGCTAGATTCCAGGCCGATCCTAGAGAATCTCACTTAATTGTTATTAAGAGAATTTTCAGATATCTCAAAGGTACACCAAAACTTGGCATTTGGTACCCTAAAGATTCTGGTTTTGATCTAACTGGTTATTCAGATGCAGATTATGCATGTTGTAGAATTTATAGAAAAAGTACATCAGGAACCTATCAATTTCTAGGAGACAAGCTTGTGTCCTAGTTCAGTAAAAAGCAAAATTCAGTTTCTACCTCTACAGCAGAAGCTGAATATATTATTGCTGGCAGTTGATTTTGTGGATGAAAAACCAATTGCTAGACTATGGTCTGCAGGTGGAAAGAATTCCCATTTTCTGTGATAACACACGTGTAATTGTCATCACTGAGAATCCAGTATAGTATTCAAGAATAAAGCACATAGACATCAAGTACCACTTCATAAGGGAACATGTAATGAATGGTACTGTGGATCTACATTCTGTTCCAAGTGAAAAATAGCTTGCAGATATATTTACCAAGCCACTGGATGAATCCACCTTTTCAAGGTTGGTAAGTGAGTTAGGTATGCTTAATTACTCTTGAATCTTTTCAGATATTTTGCAAGTTGTGATGCAGCCATAAATTTAATTGATTTTTCAGTCTTGGATGAAATTTTGGCTAAGTCAAAATATACATCCCGACGGATGATCATTATCCATTGAGTTCGATCATCCGTCGAAATATAATTCGTTTATGAAATCAATTATTTTTCTGGAATATTTTATATCTCGACGGATAACTGATTTATCCTCATCCGTCGAATTATCCCATTCCTAGCCGTTGATTTTCTGAACATTATCCATCGAGTATACTTACAGTTTGTAAGCATAACACGACGGATAAGTGATGAAATTTTTACAGTTTATTTTCTTTTAAACGGCTATTTTGGACAATTTTTATTAGTCACTTTATTTTACTTTATTACTTTTGACAGTTAATTTTTGAGATAGTATAAAAGCAAAATTCATTTACATTTCTTTTCTTTTATCATTCTCAATTCATCTGCTCTAACTTCTTTCTGTCTCAAAAGCAATTACCCTCTTTCTCTCTGCAAGTTTTTACTCTCTAACAATGGCACCGGTCGTCAAAATCATGTCCCAAACTGGCTTTATCTATGAGAAGAACAACTTCACGGCTCTAGTGAACAAGGGGATTCAACAGTCTGGAGACTATCACAAAATGATGGATTTTGTGCAAGTCTGTAAGCTCAAACATGCCATGTTGGAGTCTCCCACTATCTACTGTGAGGTTGTGGGGGAAATATGGACGACTGTAGTGTACAAATCAACTGACAAGACCATCACTTTCACTATTAAAGGTAAGGAATTCTGTGTTAATAGTGACATTGTTAAAGCATGCTTTAAAATTCCTGATAATACTGTCACTACTCCACACACAGACACTGATATTGTTAACATGTTAAACTCCATGGGTTATGCACTTACCATATCTAAATTAAGTGAAATTAGGAGATTGGGGCTTAGGAAAGAATGAAGTTATCTGTGTGATGTAGTTACTAAAGTATTTTCTGGTAAAATTAGAAACTTTGATTTTGTTAATATCTTCATGCTCAACATGCTTTACATGCTAGTAACTGATAAATACTTCAATTTTAGCGATCTTGTCTTGTTTGAGTTGGGGTTTAAGTAAGTGAGCTTAATAAGAGGGGTAAGAATGTTTATTATGCTAGATTTCTAATGATGCTTGCTAACCACCTCTCTGAGGATATTGTGCTTGAGAACCCAACCAACAAGTTAGATTGTTGGGTTCAAAAAAGAAGAATTATTGCAGATCTCAATAGAGCAGATCACCACAAAGAGGTGCCACTCTTCTACTTTCCTGTAATGGAGGTACCTCAGGTAAGTGAGGTAATTTCAACTG
Source organism: Apium graveolens (assembly GCF_009905375.1). Classification (NCBI taxonomy): domain Eukaryota; kingdom Viridiplantae; phylum Streptophyta; class Magnoliopsida; order Apiales; family Apiaceae; genus Apium; species Apium graveolens. The sequence goes on from NC_133656.1 coordinate 176,161,359, forward strand.
TCTCTACTCTTCCAACCTCAACCATTTCTTTGCCTTCTAGTGTAGCAGTGGCATATGTGTCAATGACCAGACAGATGCCTCCCCAAGCTACCACAACCAAAGTTTCAAAACCAAAGACAAAGAAAATCCCCTCTGGTGTCTCTCAAAAGATGTCAGTTGTAAAATCCACTAAACACAAAGAGGGGAGTGTGAAGGTGGGAAAAACAGGTGAGAGACATGGTGAAAATCAAAGAAGCCCTAAGGATAAGGTGGTGAGCATAGTGTACCCACACCACAGTTTCCCAACAAACTGTGGTTGTTAATAAGGATAAAAGCTCAATTCTAGTTTCATCCTCCCAAAATGATGTAACTACTGAAACAAGCTCTCAACCAGGAGCACAGAATAAAAGGGGTAGGGACACAAGTTCACCACAAACCTACACAAGAAAGAAAAAATCTAAAGCCCATGGGGATGCACATGGTACACACACAGTGCAAACTAGAGCTAAAGACCCAGTCACTGCACCATCTCAAAGTCAAATTGACGTGACTCCAACAAATGTGGAGTCACAACCAAAATCTGTACAAATTGAAACACCTCAAACACCAAATTCTCCCACACAATCTTTGGATGTTGACATGATTCAAACATCACAACCATATTCTTCATCTTTTACTCTGTTGGAGAAGCCAAAAATCCATGCAAGTGAGCATCATCTTCTAGATGATTTGTTGGCTCACTTGCCATTTCTTTCTGAAACTGTTGAGACATCTGTGCCAAAATTTTCATCAATCTGCACAGAGTCCACAATAGTTTCCACTCCAAACTCATTCATTTCTACTCACTCGATGGATATTGTTCATCCGTCGAGTAGTGATTGTATCCCGACGGATGTGCCTAACAGCAGTCATCCTTTGGATAGTCAAATTACTATCCCGATGGATATTTCTCATCCGTCGGGTGTCTCTGCACAACTCCAAAGTTCAACTATAGTCACAAGTGCAGATGACTTAGTAATTGTGCAATCACTATTAGGATTGAGGGAAGGTAGTGACATGAGTGAGAGTCTGGGTTGATCCCAGGAAAAAGGAGAGAAAAAGAGTGATCCAATGCAGTCCATTTCTTCAGGACTGGCAAAAGTGAGTGTGAGGAGTCCCAACTTAGATGGTGAAGGTGAGGGTGTGATGGTGGGGAGCCAAGGTGAGACCTTGATGCAAGAAAAGAGAGATAATGAGAGAAATACAGGTACTGGAGATATAAGGGTGGATGTCATTGTAAGTGAGTTAATGAATGTCCAGGATGCAGACATAGAGCGACTATCTCAGGAAACTCAAGCTGTTATAGATTCCACCTCCTTTGATGCTGAGACATTTACTCACCCTGTTCCAGCCTATCAACTTCTAGCTGGACAGGGCAATGACAATGCACAAAGGATGCTAAACTTGGTGCACACCACACAGTCCATGCAAAGAGCTAAGGATGCCATCACAGCTTTGCCTTCAACAGCTGGTGATATTGATTATGAGACTGGTGGTTCAGAAAAATTCTTTGGAGGTGAGAGTGGAGATAGTGAAGATGAGCCATTGGACATAGGGGGAGAAGTAGGCCCTAGTTCAAGATCAGGCATGCCATCTTGGGCATTTTCGAAGCAGTGTGATGAACACTATTTCAAGACAACACTCATCCAACTCATCAGCCAAACACATTCTACACTTCAATCATCCACAATTGCTAGCACCAAGAAACTTCTGCAAGCACATCTTGCATCTCTCCAACTACAGCAAATATCAGGATACCAACAAAGTCAAAATGTCTTCCTCATCAAAAATGAAGTTGATCAACTTAAGAAAGACATGTCTGACAAGTTGGAAGCTAGACTTCCAGAGACAACAATGATAGACATCAAAAGACAGCTCAGGAAAAACTCTGATCTTGCAACCAAGGTGGATTCCTTGGACAAAAGAATGGCTGCTATGGAAGCTTCTCTTATAGCAATCCATCTACACCAAGCACAACAAATAGACTTGCTTTAGAAACTGGTAGCTGCACAGACCTCCTACTCTACTCAGCTTGATGATAACAAAAAGGGGGAGAAAGAGAGCTCTAGGAGTGAGGGGGAACAAAAAGTGCTCAACATTCAAGTGAGTATAGCAATTGTGCCAACAATTTCTTTCACAAAGCCACCAGCTAAAGATAGCATTGATCTAATTAATGAAGCACCAACCACTTTGAGAGCAGCTGAGAAGAAGCAGTTTAGTACAATAAACTGGGAGAAAATTGATGAGGATATTCAAAAGAAATTTGGTCTAGCAAAGAAGCCAGAAAAATTAGCCATTCATCACTCTCAAGTCAGATAAATTTCTGTGAATGAAATGGGCATGAACTATCTGGAAAGTGGTCAGACATCCTGCATCAAGTCTCCAAATGCAGATCTAATCATGAAGCCAAAGTTAAACTACCCAAAATCTTCACTAAAGAACCCTTTGGACACAGTGTATGAGACACCAAAGCCTGATGAGAAGAAGTTGTTGTCAAGATCTATTGCATTCTATAAGGATCCAACTGATTTAACACTGAAAAGGAGAATTGCCAAAGTTTTCAAAAATGGTAAGAAAACTTGTGTGGTGGCTGGACACCTTCAATTTGCTGAATCAAAAAGGGAAGAAAATACAAGATTGAAGCAAGAAAAGAAGCAAGCTGCTCTAGATGCTAAAAAGCTCAAACAAAAGAAGGAGCAAGCTGCTATCTTGGCCAAGTTGCAAGCTGTGAAACCCCCATAACAAATTCCTGAACAACCATCCGAAACCACTGGATCTAAGGATCTGAAAATGCAAGAAGAATCACAGCAGAAAAGAAGGTTTAGATACAAACTTCACTCCAAGAGAAAAGTGAGTTTTGATGAAGAAGGATTGGAAGATCAGTTTCCCAAAAAGTCTACTTCTACAACAATTCAAACATCCATGCCCTCTGTGGCACATGAAGAATTCAAGATACATCCATTCAAGAATTTCCATGGTGAACCTATCATTCCAAAGGATGAGCCAATAGACTGGGATAGTCTACCAATTCCTGAACTCAATCTACCTCATTTCATGAAGCCAAAGAAGACAAAGACCAGAGCAGTCAAGAAAGTGAAACCCTCAACTCTCAGATCCAAGTCCCTAACCAAAGCTCAAACCAAGGTCAACAAGGGAGATATCATGTACATCTATGAGATCAAGGAATTCTCTGACCTAAACCTCTATCTAGATGAACTGGAAGAAGTTAGAGAGATTGATGCTTACAGGAATCTACCTGAAAGGTTAGTATTCAAGTACAAGGGAGGAAAAGAGATACCATGACCACTTCACAGGATTCTTCAAGAGAGCCAATTTGTACTGATAAAAGTTTATTCATCCTTCAAAAAGAACTTTGGATTCAATGTGATAGCTGGAAGATTAGTTCTAAAGAGGATTGAAGAACTGAGGAGTATTAGAGCCAAAGATGTACTCCCAAAGACTCTAACTATTCCTTACACAGGGAGTAGAGTGCTTTTAAGGCCCTACTGACTAATGGAATTCATGGATGATAAGGGGGTTAGAAGATACTTCAGATTAGAAGACCAGTTGAGCATCTCTAGCAATAAGACTCTTCTGGAAATGCTAGATCATTCAGAATCTGATGAACTTGAATTCCACAGATAGCTCCAAAATCATATAGAAGAAAACAATATGAGGCTTGGGAAGAAATCCAGACAATCAAGGAAATAGATCAATCTGCTCAGACTAGAGGAGCACCTTGAAAATGATTGTGAGCAAATCTTTGTACACTTTGTCTTGTAATTTTTTCAGTAACTAATGCAACACTTTTTAGTTTTATCTACTACTTTTTAAATCTGTATTTTTAGAGTATTTTGTTATCATCAAGTTTCTCTTAATTTATGGCTACAATTCTAGTAGACATAAATTGGGGGAGATTGTTGGGAATATGTTGTGAACTTGATGATTTCATTAACAAAACACTTTAGTAGATTCAATTTAGTGAAAAATGTAGCACTCGACGGATAATCAAATATAGTCCCGACGGATGACTCAATATAGTCCCGACGGATGATGATTTGACATCCATCGAGTGAGTAGCTTATGTAACAATAAGTCATGTAGTACATTTCTGCAAATACCTTTGTATAGACTCTGTAGTAGCATATAAGTCATGTTGACTTTAACTAAATATGCAGAATAGTTTGATTAATTGTAAATATAAGATGCCTTGTAATTGTACATAAGTGAAATGAAGTCAAGTGTCAAATAGCTACCCGGCGGATGATCAACAAAGCTACCGACGGATGATCAACAAAGCTCCCGACGGATGATCAACAAGGCAACCCGACGGATGATAATCATGTACCCAACGGATGATCAATTCAAACATCTGTTGACAGTGACAACACGGTCATATGCGTCGAGTGTTTGCAAAAGGAATGTGGCAGCCTATTCAACTGGGTTTTTTTAGAAAAAAGAAGCATTACCATTTTCATGCTATTATGAAGATATTCAAAGATGCTGGAATAGAGTAGTGAAGCAGCACGGTATTAGACTTAATAGATTTTGTTTTATTATCTTGTCTTATTACTATGTAATCTTGGTGATATATAAACCAAGAGTAGCAAATAGAACAACAACAAGACTAAGCAAATACATTCTCAGAGAAACAATTGTAAGCTGTATCCTGTAGCATTTTTCTGTAAGTTTAGTTGTTCATATTTGTAAGCAGCTATGAACTATTCAAACTTCACAAGATTCTCATGATATATATATATATATATATATATATATATATATATATATCTGTTGGATACATTAAAATCCACCAGAAAATTTTTAAAGACTTGTGTTTTTAATTATTTATATTTTGATTCATCTAACTCTTCATTCCGCATTTTGCAAATCAAAAACTTATATATTATTAAGTTATAAACATTTTTCTTTAATCTGAAAAAGTAGCCAGAATTACATTCAACCCCGCTTCTGTAATTTCTTGTTGTATTGTTAGGGACTAACACATTTCAAACACATCTTCTTCTCAACAATAAATAATTTTCCTGAACTTAATAGAATGTCTTAATAGTTTTGTAATTCTATATTAATTTTTAAACACACTAAGTTATTAATTTTTAATATTAATATTTTTAAACTCAATAAATATTGAACAAATAAGAAAGTGAGCAATTCGTATATTATTTTTAATCTTATTTTTAAGTTAGTTTTTAAATTTAGCTACACACATTATAATACTTATGTAATTAAATTACAAATAGTCCTTTTTAAAAAAATGATAATTTTTAAATCTCAAATCTATCTAATTTAAATATACAATCTAAGATGTCATATTTATAATTTACGAGTATTGATTTAATTAGTTGTAAAATTATGACTCGACTAATCAAAATAAATATATAATTAAAATATTTTATTTAACCCAATTATTTTAAAATAACATTCACAACCAATATTATAATTCTATTATTCTATTTAGGAGATAAACATGCATACATATCTTAGGTGCACGATATGAAACACATATCAGGAAGTAACATAATAATAGGGATGGCAAATATTACAGGTTTAATTTCCACAATTTAATTTATGATCCCTTGAAATAAAAAATATCAATTTAATTATATTGAGGTAACGAACATGCATATACATATTGATTGTATGATTTCAAATGCATACCATTACCATACAGTAGTATAGTGGTCAAGAGATGGGCAAACTAATTATTAAACTCGGATTCAATTTTCATAAACTATAATTTTTTTAAAAATTATTAAATACACGGATAAATATATCATTTCACGTGAATAAAATATCTCAATAATATAATAATCATATTAGGCTATTATATATAAAAGAAATATATATAAGATACACACTGTAATACGTATACAAGTATATGTATTACTGACATTCGTGTATAATGAAAATTTTGGACCGTACTTTGAGCATCTTAATATTTTGGGTTTCCTGTGAGGAAACTGGAGAGAAAATGTAATTAGTTTTAAAAGTAATTTTTAATATTTAATCAAAAGGTCAATTTGACTTCTAGAAATTAAAATGTACGCATGGAAGGAGTACATGTTAATAAATAAATTAAGAAACTGAGAACTTTTGTTTTTTTTGAAAACAAGAAGCTGAGAAGTTGAGTATAAAGTTTGATTAGTTGCTTAATTTTATTAATGTATTTTGTAAAAAGTGTGTTTTTTATTTTGTACGGGTATTTTTCTAAATAAATAAATAAATAAGGCCATTCGAAAAAATAGAACCCAAGTGATTGCATAGGTTGTCTAGGATCAAAGTTAGCCCTAGACATATGTGATACAGATTTGACATTTGTTCACAGATTTTGATCATAATTTCAATTTTTAAGTTTGATTTGGGACTACTGGGAGACTGGAGAAGACCTGCCTTACAGCGTCTCTGTGTGTTCTAATACATTTTTTCCTTCCATGTCATTCAGTAAATAGCAAGCAAAGATTGTTATCTTGATATTACAATTTTTATGCTCGTTAAGTATTTTGAAAATGAAAACGAATCGGTTGAAATTTTGATATACAATTTATATATAATTTCTGAAAAATAATTTATTTATCGATAATTTATCGGCAAATTATCAAATTTATGAAATTTGATTAATTTATTAACAATTTTTGAAAAATCAGCCTATATCTATAAAATATTATATTTATGGTGAGAGCCCCGAAAGCAATATCCATTATTCTCCACCGGCAAGTGCACTCCTCGCAAGCACAATAAAAGTTATTTATAAGTCATTTTTTTATTTATCTTATTTTCTTTTTCCAACAATATTAAAATATTATTTATCACAACCCTCTTAAATTATTTATTTCCGTAGTCTCTTTTAAAAATATTTATGAAAACCCTTACAAGCAGTAAAGCACAATAAAAAAAAATTCGGCAACTTTTGTCAACCAATAAAATTTCTTTAACTTTCAGGTTTGCAATCAATAAACAATTCAACAAGTATAATTGGATAATTTTTTTTGGATAATTCTCGATTTCTGCAGATAAACCTATACACACAAACTTTTAACTCCAGGTTCACATTACAAAAAATGTTACTGTACTTCTACCCGTTCCTCTCACTTGTACTTCACTCCCAAATCTAATCCATCCCTCACTTGCCGTTACTTCTCCGTAACTTCAACCACCCCACGCGCCACCTTATCACTTCACTCACAACTTCTACTAACTACTTAATTACTATATCACTCCCAAAACACAGAGAGAGAGATAGATAGATAGGGAGAGAGACGAGAGAGATTTAAAATATGATGAATCAAGAGCACGCGGAGCAGCCGGACCATCACGCGTCCCGAGACGAAATGGAAACCCTAGCGTTAACTAATAACGAACAGGATTCATCGCATCACGATCAATCTCCACCGTTCGCTGAGATTTCAATGGACGATCACGATCAATCTCACGATCCGTTACTTAATCAACCGAGAAATCAACAACCTAATCCGTACAACACGTTTCTGGAACCGCCTTCGTATGCTGAAGCGATATTTCGATCGTTCGATGGAGAAGATAGCAACGGAGGAAGTGGAGTCAACGGTCATGACTTGTTCGCAACTTCGACTTCACAGTCCGGAGCGGAGTATGTGCGAATCACGGTTTCGGATCCTCAGAAGGAGCAAGACGTGTCGAATTCGGGTTTAATTGGCGGAAATAGTTATTTTAGCTATTTAATTACTACGAGAACTAATTTGAAAGAGTATAATGGAATTGAGTTTAGTGTGAGGAGACGGTTTAAGGATGTGGTTACGTTATCGGATCGGTTGAGTGAGACGTATAGAGGTTATTTTATTCCGATTAGGCCGGATAAGAGTGTAGTTGAGAGTCAGGTTATGCAGAAGAATGAGTTTGTGGAGAGTAGGAGGGCAGCGTTGGAGAAGTATTTCGGGAGGCTTGTAGAGCATCCGGTGATTAGGAGGAGTGAGGAGTTGAGGTTGTTTTTGCAAGCGGATGGGAAGTTGCCGTTGGTCAGGACTACGGATGTGGCGTCAAGAATGTTGGATGGGGCGGTGAAGTTGCCGTGGCAGTTGTTTGGGAGGGAGAGTTTGCAAGGGAATACGGTGGATGTGAATGAGGTTGCCTTGCCTGCGAAAGGAGGGAGGGATTTGTTGAGGATTTTTAAGGAGTTGAAGCAGTCGGTTACGAATGATTGGGGTGCTGTGAAGCCGCCAGTTGTGGAGGAAGATAAGGAGTTTTTGGAGAGGAAGGATAAGTTGCAGGATTTCGAGAATCAGATTAGTAATGCTTCTCAGCAGGTCTATTGAACCCTTTTAAATGTTAATTTTAAATTTTGAGTGTGCTATGTTTGTCGGTTTATAAAATTAGTAATTAGTAATGTTTCTCGGTTTAAATGTATTGATATTTGTCTGATAATGCTGATCTAGTGGGACCATTATGAGATGTGACATCTTAGACTTGATCGAGCTTAAATGTATGTTAATCAATTTCCTTGCTCTATTCAATAAAGGAGTTATCAATATTGATTATTAAATTCTTAAGTGGCAATTAATTAGGTAATCCCTATTAAGTTTATATGTAGATGTGTAATATTTATTACTGTCATGTAGTTGATTTTGGTACTAACAATTTGTGTAATGAAATGGAAGTATGCTTTGACATGAAATTTAAATAGTTGCAAGTTGAAATTACCCAAGGCTATCTGCTTATACATCTGGTATTTATTATGATCTTGCAGGCTGAAACTCTTGTTAAAGCTCAGCAAGATATTGGGGAGACAATGGGGCAACTGGGGTTGGCTTTTGTCAAGCTAACAAAGTTTGAGGCGGATGAGGCAATGTTCAACTCTCAGAGGGTGAGATCTGCAGACATGAAAAATGTGGCTACTGCTGCTGTCAAAGCAAGCAGACTCTATCGGGAGTTGAATGCACAAACAGTCAAGCATCTGGTAAGTTACTGGATTGTTGTACTTTTCCAGACTTGAATTGCTAACTCTTATCATGATCCTTTATCTTTTCAAGCATCTTCTTTCACTCGAAGTGCTAAATATTTACAGATGCTATATTCTGATACTGCAGGATAAGCTTCATGACTATCTTGGGGTGATGTTAGCAGTTAACAATGCATTTTCTGACCGCGCAAATGCTTTGTTGACGGTGCAAACTCTTTTATCTGAACTGGCCTCCTTGAATGTAAGGATTGAAAAGCTTGAAGCTGCTTCATCAAAGATTTTTGGCGGTGACAGGTCTAGAATTCGCAAAATAGATGAGTTGAAAGAAACTGTAAGAGTAACGGAGGAAGCTAAAACCTGTGCAGTCAGGGAATATGAACGGATCAAGGTAACATGTTCTTCCTTTTAGTGCATGGATTAGCGTAACCGTTCAAAAAATTTATTGACACCACTTATTCGTAAATTTCGTTACAGAATCCTATTTGCTTGACCTATTTTTTGACGAAGACATGCTATTCTTTAACTAGTTTTTTCCCTCATCCATTAACAATCATTATGAAAAACTGAATACATTGGGAGGGTCTTGCACTAAGCAAAAAGTTAATTGTGCGTATATTAAAACTTTTCCTTCAATTGCTTCGTAAAGTAAATGTACTAGGAAGCAGGGGTGCGCCACCCCCTGGCGAACTGCGCACGAAGTGCGTATGGGATGCGGGTGCGTTCGGGGTGCGGCTAGATATGCATGGAGTGCGCCACGCGGGGTATCCCCATATTTCCCCATTCATAGGTCCGAGATCTACATCTATGAATTAAAAAAATGAGATTCGCTTGGTGCGGGAAAGGGGGTGCGGGGAGGGAATAAATAGTAATTTTTTTACTGACTTTGACTTTCAATAAACGTGCCCTAATTAGAAACCTGATAGGAGAAGAGAGGGGAAGAAACCAGTTTTGTTTTATCATCGTCACTGCCATCCGCCCGTCACAACTCCGGCGGCTTCAGAACTTTATCTACTTTGGATTATGATATGTGTGCATCATGTGCCACGTATGTATATGTAATTATGTATGTCTGATATTTTTGAGGAGGTGAAGTTAATAAAGTAAAATGTCACATGGGCTGCACCCATTTCTATTTATTATAATATTAAATTTATAATTGAGTTGACATGAGTTAGTGGGTTTGTATGCAATTGAAAGAATTAAACAGAACACTTTATATTGAAAATAAACTGAATTTGGAATAATAATTTTTTTTATAATTATTAATTTGGGTAGAAACTATATTAAATTAAATGAAAATAATATTTTATTATAACGTATCCCGCCGCAACCGAATCCCCATATTTTCAAGTTTGCCGAATTTATGTATCCCCATTCTACGCACCTACGCACCCGTGCTTCCTAATAAATATACATAAGCTTTGCCCTTGCTTGCGTTATGCTGACAAATTGACCATAGACAAATTTTTCATTCTGTTAAATTGGATTTTGATGTTCTTATAAATGAGGACTTAATTTTTACCAAACAAAATATAGTTAGCGGTACTTAGTTATCAGACTTATTTCTTAGTATATAATAAGCGGCGAAGAGCTAATCACCTCAGATTTTTAGAAGCAAGCAAACAGAATGGGATGAAGTACTTTGCAGAAGTATACAAAGTTATCACAATAGAAAGAGCATAAATGTGCAACACCGAGTATATAATAGAAGCGGAGTCGGTCATGAGCACTGGGACTCCACGCCTGACAGAAAAACACTGAATTCAATACCAATAATCGTTATTCAGAAACACTGAATATAAGTTTTAGGGTCTATTATTTGATTGTGGCAACCAGACTGTGGTGGTCTTCATTCATGTTATGGATGTTACTGCTAGCGACATGGGAACATAGAGTATTTCCAAGTAGTCCCTTAACCACTTCTTAGTAACCTTTTTATGGTTCTATTCAATTAAATAACACGAAGGCTAATCACAGAGCTTCTAATGACACGTCTTCGAGATTAGTGTGAATGTAGAATGAAATTGCTATAGTTGTTAGAGAAGTGGTTATTTCAGGATGTGCGGACTTGTGCAAACAAATAGCTGAATTCCCTACTTTTGGCACTAGGCAATACTCATGGAAATTTTTGTACCTTATTCAACCTAGACCCGGTGGAAGCCATTTAATGCTTCTCTTCTGATGTCTTTTATATAAATAAGGACACAAGGACAGATCATGTGGATAGTCATTCTTTCCTCTAAGTCGTACTAAGGAACCAATTTTTTGAGCCAGCTTTCTCCTAGCACGTAACTGTAGTGCATCGACTGCCAACTTCTGCACTCTGTATCCAGTACTAGATATTCCTGTTTAGAAATATATCTCATTTCTATGCAGAAGGGTCATCATGTTTTTGAGTTGAACAGAACCATTTCGTAAGGTCTAAATTCTTAAAGGCTGGTTAGTGGAAATAGCTGGTGGATTGTACTATTTACATATCGTAGTTTATTTGTGAAACATTTTCAAGGATACCCTGTGATCTGCTGCAAGCCTGCAACTGAAGGTGACACATTGAGCTATTTCATCGCCAACCATTTTGGAAATGGGAAAAGACTTCCAACTTCAGTAGGAACTTTGACAGTGACAAAATAATTTACCTTCATAAAGAAATCTGACAGCCAACTCAAACATCATTAGGAGAAGAAGCACTACAAACTTAATTCTAAATTTTATCTAGGTGTAGAGATTACTTTGCTTGCATTTCACGTTGCTTCAACTCCTGGAATGAGACTTCATTATAATTTAACCATTAGGAATTGCCATTGTGCCACCCGTCTCTTGTCAAAAAACGGATAGCTAGAATAAGAATTCTACGATAAGGCTTGTCTACCTGCCATGGCCTTTCAACTACCTAATATGGTTTTGCATTTATCAGGAATTAGGATCTATAGTTAAATTCAAAAAGGTTGTTTAAGGATTATGATGGTAGTTGGTGACCCCCTGACCCTTAGCTGTTAAATAGTCAGGACAGAGTAGTTATTTGTTGTGAATCAGGCTTCCATTTTGCTTTGTAATAGAAGTATACATTTTTTTCGTCATGTTTGTTGGTTAATTTTGTAAGGAAATGCATATCTGTCAATACATCTGGAACAATCAATGGGTGATATTTCTTTGCGTTTTTTGGTATTGGTCACACTTGTCCTTAAACCTATTCTATGGTTCAATTTTTTGATGTCATAGGTGATGATTTTTTACCTTGCAAGTCAAAGTTGAACATGTATCTTCCAGTTTCTGAGAGTTATTCGTACTAAGAATTCATGATAAATTTTAACAGGAAAACAATAAGAATGAACTTGAAAGATTAGACACTGAGAAGCATGATGACTTCTTGAGCATGCTAAAAGGATTTGTCGTGAATCAGGTAATGCTTAATCTTTTTCAAATCCCATTGTCATATTGATTTCACTAAATAGTATGTAATATTTTGCAATCTAAAATTTGGATATCTTGTAGGTAAAAGATTATTGTCCAAGGGTTATAGTTTTATTATGTGTATATTTTGTAAAGATGATAAAAATTGAGTTTGTACTTCTAATAACAAAGAAAATGAATGAGCCAGTGTGTCTCCTTTGTTGCGAGGACAGATTATAGCGATCTTAGCGAGGGGGATTTGTTGGGAAAGTTAGAACAAGGGTTCTTTATAAGCTACTAGCTCAGACGAATTTCTCATAAAATATTGAGTTGGCAAGAATGTACGAGAATGGTTATTCCTCGTCAGATCTCTCCTAACCTTATCTGTCCTTGACCAGAATATGCCTTGTTCCTTCTCATTCCTGATCTAGAAAGTTCTTTAATGTTAGATTTTAGTTGTATCTACCTATTTTGGGGGGTTATCCCCGTAGTAAAAATTATGTTTCCCTCCACCTTATGTTAGATGTTAAACATTAGTTCTTTAAACAAGTATCACAAATTTTCAAACACAGTGTTCGCCCTAATGATTATTTCCATTACGGAAGATGAACTCTAATAGCTTAAGAATATATCAGCAGCAACTTACCATTATCAGAACCCAACTTAGTCATATCAAAAAATTGATCCCTTGTCAAGGTGAAGAAAGGATATTGAGAGTATTGTAGAAAGTTTGGGCAGTGAAATAATATGTTTTTACATAAAGTTCCACCTCAGGCCAAATCCCACTTTTCACGTGCCCACCACCTTTCAGAAGAAATTACGAACAAATGGAAATGGTACAGTAAATGATAACTTAACATAGTACTTGTGGCCTAACTTCATAGCTACTTTAGTAGTGCCAAAAGTTGAAAGACTGTTTGTGTCGATATATTTTAATATGAAGACGTCCTGTCAGTGGTCATATTAAAAGATGCATAAATTCTGGGCATGGCGATGACCTGTATTTTTAGTGTACATTTTTTTGTTCTACTGTATACAAGTCGTAATTGGAGAAGTGATATTTTTGGGGTTATCAGGCAGGATATGCAGAGAAAATGGCAAGTGTGTGGGAGATGGTTGCTGAAGAAACAAGTGGATACACTGCAAAGGATAGCACCTGAAGCAGATTGTGTTTATACTTATCGCTTTTTCTTTTTCCTTCTCTGTTTTATTTGTCACTCTTTTCTCTCAGTTTGTACCTATTTTCATGTACACTGGTAGTAAGTAGTAACTGAGGACGCCAAGAACTGTCAATGATAGTATTTTTCAGTATTTTAGAAATTAGCATACACATAATTTTGTAATTTATAATCCCTTTGAAAATAAACTCAAGTTGGGTTTGCTGCTGTCTGGCTAATGTTTTAGTGCTCTTTTTCCAAGTTTGAAGTTAGCATACATGATTTTGTAATTCTTAATCCTTTTCGTTGGAAATATATACAAGTTGTGTCTGTGACAGAGCCGGTTGATTTATTTTTTTCAATGTACACCGACTGCTAATGATAGTATTTTGCAGTATTTTAGAAGTTAGCACACATACAAGTTTGTAATTCTTAATTCCTTCTTTGATCCCTTCCCAAATAAAATTCTAGTTGTGTTTGCTGCGGTCTGGTAGGTTGATGTTTTTTTTGCAAGGTAGTTAATTTCTGGCGTGTAAACTTGGAGTAAAGAAGTTCGAAAAAAGTTATGCAGGGAATAATGAAGTGAATATGAATATAATTAAAATATTCAAAAACATCATTACTTAACGAAATTATCACTGGCTACATAAACATCATATGATGTTTTTCAAACAAAAAAAACTTTTCAACCTATGATCTATTTAAAAACCATTGCTTAGAATCTATTTAAATGAAAGAATCATCTCCTACGCTAAGCAGTTGGAACCCAAGTTCAAACAGCTGTTGAAGGGCCAGCTGCAGCTTCATCACCAGAAGTCGGGGTGGTGTCTGCTCTAATCTCCTCAAGTTGCTGAAGAACTTCCTCAACTTCTGGTCTGGACGATGGCGAAGGGTCAACACAATGCAAAGCTAGTTTCAAAGTATTTAACAATTCATCACCTATTGCAGATGCATCTTTCATCAGTTCCAAGTCAAATACTTCATTTGTCCATTCCTCCTTTACGATGGAAGCTACCCACTGAGGCAGATCTGCTCCCTCTCCCGGAGACTTCCCTGTCAGAAGTTCAAGTATGATAACTCCAAGGCTGTATACATCTGTCTTTCTGTTTGCTTTCTTGATCTTCGATAGTTCTGGTGCACGATAACCTAAAGCTCCTGCTGTTGCAATTACATTTGAGTTGGCTGCAGCAGTCATCAACCGTGATAGCCCAAAATCTGCAACCTTGGCATTCGTGTTCTCATCAAGCACAACATTGCTAGAAGTGAGATTTCCATGGATCATATTTGCATTATTATGGAGGTGTAACAAGCCCTTTGCAATTTCTTGCATAATCTTCATTCTTGTTAGCCAATCAATAGGAGTATCAGGACTTCGAGCTGCATCAAGATTAAAACAGTTCATAAGATACAAGCAATTAATCAAAAAATGTTTCTTGTTAAGAAAATTAAGCTCTCACCATGGAGATATGTTGTAAGACTTCCCTTTGGCATATAATCGAAAACAAGAAGCTTTTCACCCTTAGGTCCCATATAATACGCCCTCATAGCCAGAAGATTAGGATGTCGAATTTTCCCAATTACATTAACCTCCTTCTCAAATTCTTTCGGATTCTTTGTAAGCTTCTCTCTCAATCTCTTCACTGCCACTTGATTACCATCTTCCAGTGTGCCCTTATAAACTGTTCCGTAAGTACTCTTTCCCATAATCTCAGCTGTGGCACACAACAAATCCTCGGCTGTAAAAACTATAGGTCCGTCAAAATGGACAAGTTTTCCGCCATTTCCTCCACTTCCACCAGCTTCAACTTCACTTGCAGTTGGCGGTACTTGCTTATCGCCACTTGGGGGAACTGCCCTTGTGGCAGTCTCGCTGTCTTTTGCTTTCGACTCTGTTTTCCTCCTAAACAAGCAGCAGAGCAGTATACAACACAGCAAAAGTAACACTACCAACAAAGCCCCGGCTGCAATGAGAATTATATCTTTGGTGCTTAATTTGTTACCATGGCTTTTCGGTTTTTCCTGTTCTGGTGAGGGAGATACAGGACACAATGTTGAATCACTATAGCCACATAGCTGAAGATTACCCACGAAAGCACTCCAATTGAACTTTTGAGAAAGCACAACTGGAACAGGGCCAGAGAGGTCATTATACGAAACATTGAAAGATTTAAGATTAGGTAAATCTCCAAGGGAAACAGGGATTCCTCCTGTTAGATTATTATAAGCAATATCGAGTTGTCGGAGACTGACAATTGTCCCAATAGAGCCAGGGATTTCACCAACAAAATGGTTATTCCTCAAGTTGAGGACTGATAGATCATGTAATGTACCTATACTCTCTGTGATATTGCTACCAAGATTGTTGCTTTCGAGATTCAAGAAAGCGAGTGATGATAGATTGTATAGGCTAACAGGTAAGCTTCCATTGATGGAATTAAAAGAGAGATCTAAAGTTTTAAGCTTGGAAAGACCACCAATCTCACTTGGTATAAATCCAGTAATATTGTTATGACTCAATGTAAGTACTTGAATCTCAATCAATTTGCCTAAAGAACTCGGAATGTTTCCGGAAAATGCATTATAATCAAGTGTTAAAGATTGAAGAGATACATTTGTACCTGATGACCCTCCCCAAGAATCTGAAAATTGGCCAGAAAGATTGTTGTTTTGAAGAGCCAAGAATTTGAGACTAGATGATTGCATAAGACTAGTTGGGATTGAACCTGACAACGAATTAAAGCTAACATTAAGCATGAAAAGCTTACTAGAGTTTGCAAGACTAGCTGGAATGGTCCCTGTGAGAGAATTATTAGCAAGATCAAGTGTTTGAAGATTTCGACATAGCCCAAGTGAAGCTGGGATTGAACCAGAAAGCCTGTTGTTGAATAACTGAACTCCGCGGAGATTTGGAAGAAAGCCTAATCCCACTGGAATTGGACCACCAATGAGATTATTGTGGAGACTGAGCTTTCTAAGAGCTTGAAATTGTGCAACCTTATTGGTGATTCGACCACTTAAGTCTCTCCACGGGAGCTGGATTACGATGACTTGGCCTTGAGCACATTTGATCCCTTCCCAGGCTCCGGAACAGGCTCCAAAACCACTGTCATTCCAGCTCTTTAAGAAGCCTCTTGGATCTATCAAGTCTTGTTTAAAGGCTTGAAGTGCTTGGTAATCTGCTTGGGTGACAATAACCCCATCCCAATCTTGGCTTAAGACTGGTTGAATGGTGAACATTAGTAGTTGAAGAAATACAACAAAATGGGCTAAACTAAAAACAAGATTCGAGAACTTTAAAATGGTTGGTAGGTGTAATTTAATCATCTTCATCTTCAACTTCTACTTCCCCTCTTTCTTTTTCAAAATGGTAACTTTATTTCACTCAAAAGTTAAAGAAAATGGAGATGGTTTCTTTGAAAAAGGGGACATTTTTGCACTCAAAGTTGAAGAAAATGAAAAGGGCTAGTGTAAAAACAATCAAATGAAAAGGGGCTGTTTTGAAATACAAGTGTGAGAAGAGGGAGTTGGGAGTATAAAAGAGGAATCTTGAAAATGGCAGACAAGAAAATGATAAAAATGTCAGGGGGAAGTTGATCTACAAAGCAAGGGTTTCTTCTTCTCGCCCCCTCTAACGGCTAGTATTCCTGGGTTTTGTTCAGCATTGTAGTGTGTGTGTGTGTGTATGCAAGTACCTCGAAACGAGTGAGTCCAGTGAGCAACTGAGTGCTTATATTTATCTGTGTGTGTGTGAGGGTATGGGGATGTATTTATTTGTTTATGCTTGTGATGAGGCTCCTCTCTAACGGCTATATTTTCACATTATGGATCCCAAGCAACAGTTACTAATGTTGTCATGAGGTGTGCTTAGACAAGGAGTTTCATGCTTTGGTAATTATTGTACTTTTGGACTAAACTAACTATTCGTGCGCATTACAGAACTTAAACACCAAATTTGTTTTCGGCATCCTCCAAATATGGTTGTTAAATAATAAACACCAAATAGATATTACAATATATATATGTTGTATTCGGTCGAAGATATTTTATAAGTGACTGTATATGTTCATCCCGCAAATCATCAATTTACTGTTTCTTTTATGGGTAGTAAGAATTTTAAGTCAAAAACTGAAGTTTTAATAAAGTGACGTGATCTCTCACATTAATTTTTGGTGTTTATTTTTATTTGTGAAATTCTTTCCCTGACAGATGATCGATAATTACGACTCATTTTCGATATGAATTAATTGAGTATATTTGAGTTGCCTGAAAAATAGTCTCGTCTTTACTACTTAAGAGGAAAAATGAAATGAAAATGTACGGATTAGTTGGTCCATGGACCAAAGCAGAGGACAGGATGTTAATTGTAGGTTGGTTAGGTAGCTCAAGTTTGTGTGTAAATAATTAGTAGGTCTTTCTATTTTTCTTTGACACATCTATATTATTTACATCTATATAATTTATTAATAAATGAAATTATATTTAATTTCAAAAAAAATCATATTTTATTAGTTTTATTAGTGCATAAAAGTAACGAAATACCAAAATACCAAATTTTGGTACTTACCTAACGCATATTGACTTCTGTCTAAAATTTTGTGTTTATTAATGAGTGTTTATACAAACATCTATTTATTTTTAATCTGAAAAATATTTTTTGTCAATAATTAAATAATATTAAATAAAATATATTGAAAAATATAATTATATCCAAGCATCTTTTAATTTAATTTTTTATTAATAATTAAGTAATATTAAAATAAAGTATATTAAAAAAGCTAATTATAAAATGACTATAAGATAATATTAATTAATATTATATTATCTAAAATAACAAATATTTGGTTGATAAGGTAATTAAAATTTATAATCCTTATTAATAAGAAATATCCTGTTTTAATATTGCAGCACAAAAGTACAAAAGTACCAAAATACTTTGGTCCTTGTTATGGATAGAAAATTAGGGTGTATTAACTGTTGTATTAATTACTAGGGTTCGTGAGTTTGGATACTCGATTTGACTGCTCTTGTGTTTCATGACTCGATCTGCCTTAACAAGATGCGTACGTACCTTTCTGTGTGTCAAGGATCAAGTCAAAAACATAGTTCTAACTGCTCTTGTGTTTCATGACTCGATCTGCCTTAACAAGATGCGTACGTACCTTTCTGTGTGCCAAGGATCAAGTCAAAAACGTAGTTCCAATTTGTGGGGTGAGACCCCTTATATAGATGTTGGGAGTCCTTGAATTGGATTAAGGTTAGGAGACTTGGTGGTCAAGTCTCTGAATTAGAATGGACTTTGGAGTCCTAGGAAGTAGGAAACTGATTTCTTATCCTATGAGATTTTTGGGAGGCCAATCTCCAAGGAATTGTATCCTCAATTGGACTTTATTTATCAGCTGATTTATCTTTCATTAATTAATTACGAAATTAATTAATATTCAGGGTTTTGGGTCCTTTTTAATGGGCTTAACTGTCAGTCCAATTCTGGTATAATTAATGCGATATTAATTACGCAATCAAGGTTTATTTTATTCCTTATCATTTGCCCCCCAACTTCTGGTAAACTGTAAAAGATTTCTCAGAAGTTAAGTTCATTTGTTCCCTTACAGGGTATCTTTTTTGCGTAAAGTGTGGAGCGACCTACATATTTACAACGATTTGCCTTGTACGTGGCTTCAGGGTTATTTTGGAACCTCCCCATTACTTTCTGTACCTTATTCATATTATTTAGGAATTTTCTAGCATTTTTCTTTAATTTCCAAGAATTTTCCCTTAATTTCTGGGATTTTTCTCTCTTTTTTTCAGGAATTTCCCCTCAATTTCTGGGATTTTCTCTATTTTTCAGGAATTTTCCCTTAATTTCTGGGATTTTTCAATTTTACAGCTCTTTTCGACCAGGATCCTAGTCCTTAAAACGGCCTGGATTCTGGTCGAATTTTTGGCCAGCTATTGGAGCTTGGTCGAATATAAACGATCAGGATTCACGACTAGGAATTCGACCTGGATCCTGGTCGAATTCATGACCTGGATTCTAGCCGAATTTTTGGTCATTTGTTGGCTCCTGTTCGAATTCAAACGAACTGGATCCACGACTAGGAATTCGACCTGAATCCTAGTCGAATTAATGATCTGGATGTTGGTCTAATTTTTGACCATTTGTTGGCTCCAGTTCGAATTCAAACGAACTGGATCCACGACCAGGAATTCGACCTGAATCCTAGTCGAATTAACGACCTGGATTCTGGTCTAATTTTTGGGTCATTTCTTGGCTCATGTTCGAACACAAACGAGCAGGATCCACGACCAGGAATTCAACCTGAATCCTAGTCGAATCAACGACCTAGATTCTGGTCTAATTTTTGGCCATTTCTTGGCTCCTGTTCGAACACAAACGAGCTGGATCCACGACCAAAAATTCGACTTGAATCCTAGTCGAATTAACGACCTGGATTCTGGTCTAATTTTTGGGCCATTTCTTGGCTCCTGTTCGAACACAAACGAGCTGGATCCACGACCAAGAATTCGACCTGGATTCTGGTCTAATTTTTGGCCATCTCTTGGCTCTTGTTCGAACACAAACGAGCTGGATCCACGACCAAAAATTCGACCTGAATCCTAGTCGAATTAACGACATGGATTCTGGTCTAATTTTTGGCCATTTCTTGACTCCTGTTCGACCACAAACGAGCAAGATTTACGACCAGGACTTCGACTTGGATCCTAGTCGTTCGGACTTCAATTTTTCCAAATCCCATTTGGATTTAGGCCTGTGAATTGGGCCTTTTACTTTTCCAAATTCTATTTGGATTTGGGCCTTGAATTGGGCCTTTTACAAATTCTATTTGGATTTGGACCTGTGAATTGGGCCTTTTCCAAATTATATTTGGATATATATATATATATATATATATTCTTTAGATTTCTTCAGAATGCCCAAGAGTATTATGGAATGTTCCAGATCTTGAGCTTTTTCTTTGGGCTTCTGTGTTTATGGGCTTTTTTGCCCCTTCACCTTCTCATTGTTGCCTATATAAGTAAGTGAGGTGAGTCATTTTACCTCACTTCTCATTTCTTGCTCCTTGAGTTCTCTTCTTCTCCCTCTAAAAAACCCTAGGTCTTTTTCAGAGTTTTCTAAGCATTTACTCGCTTTTCTGCCGGCTCTTCAAACTTCCAGGTATATTTCTTGTATTCTTTTTTTTTTCTTGACTTCGCATGCCTATATTTATGCCTGAATCTGCTTCTTTTGCACTTTTTTAGATGGCAGATAAGAGAATGACTTGTTTGGCAAAAATGAATATGGCCAAGAAGTCAAACGAGTTCCCTATTCGATCAAGGTATTCCTCCTTGATCGATATGATCACACCCGTGGGGACGAGTACCCTTCTGATACTCACTTGGACGCATTTGATCATATCAGTACCTTCCAAGATGCGAAGGGGTTGGAGAAGTTAACCAACGTTTTCAAGATCCAAAAGCCCTACAAGTTGATTTTTTCAAGCGCCACGAACAGGGCTTGCCACTGGAAAAAAGATGCTCTATGTATCTACAAGGACACTCAGGGCTGGAGTCAGGATCCCCTTTCACCCTTTTATTCTTCTTCTCTTAGCAGATGCCGGGATCAACCCTTGACAACTCCCTCCGAATACGTAGAGGTTGATACTTTGCTTCCTGTCACAATGTGCTAAGCACGATGTGGCCCCGACAGTCGCTGTGTTCCGAAAGATCTTCCAATTTAAGAAATTCCAATTTAAGAATAGCCCTGATAACAACCCAAGATGGGTTAGTTTGAATCAATGCCCCACAATCCCCCATATAGTCAATGGGAAGTCCATCCCTGATAACAATGTGGGGTGAAAAAATGAGTTTTTGTATTTGGTTTGGGAAGGTGGAGACTGGGGCACACTCTTCCGTTCGTCCTTCGGGAAAGTGGTAGATGGAAGCCCCCAATGACATTGTATTGTCTGAAGAAGAGACAACAACTTTTAATCTCCTTATCCAGGATAACGGGACATCCCACTCCTGGGACCTTATCAAGGAGACGGTTTTGGTCGAGCGCGGCCTTTCTCCCGTTTCTATGAAAAGTAATTTCTGATTTTATTTCTTTATCTCTTTTTGAATTTTTAGCTTGGTTCTTTTCTGGTTTCAACTAATTTTTATCCTTTCATGCAACGTCTGAAAAAATTGTAGAGGCGACCAAGCCCAAGGAGTTGGAAACCACGAGGATGAAGAGGGCCGGGAAAGTCTTCAAGGACCCGCGCCTGGGTGATCGTTTCCTCGAATTTCTTCTTCAGACTAGAGAAGGGGATGAGGAAGGCCCCAGCCAACCCCTGCGCACAAAACAGAAACCAGGGGCCTTCTTCCAACCGGCATAGGGAATCCGGGGAAAAGATACAATTGTCGGAAATACGAAGCATGCCAAAGAATGGTCGCTTCAGTCTATTTCCCCGGTATACTACCAGAATTTTATCCTTCAACAGGATTTGGAAGCCAACGAGCTGTTTGGCGCTCAGGCCATGGCGACGGTAACTTATTTTTCCTTTTCCTTTTTATTTCTTTCTTTTGCTTAGCGGAAACTTTATTGTTTCTTTCATTTCCTTTTCTTTTAGGCCAACGTCCATTTTCAAGGGGCACTCCATCAAGCTAAGGATGGACACTCCTGAGTTCAAGGACTTGATGGAGGAGAATGATGCCCTTACTCACCCCATGAACTACAAAGAAGGTTGGGATGCCGCAGTTGAGGCCATTCAGGTCGAGTTCCTATAAATGCTCGAGGATTCTGCCTTCCCTTGTCCTCTCAAGATCCCAAGGCTGGGGGGAGTAACAAATAGGGTTGTGGATCTTATCCGTGAAGAGGAACGACCGATTCCTTCTCCTGATCACGGAGCTTCTTCATCTAAGGCTCCAGTTGCTCGAAAAAGAAAAGAGCCTGAATCTAGCTCCGGAGAAGAGGGATCCTCCTCTGAGGAAGAGGCCGAACCTACCGCGAAGAAGGCCAGGGTGGAAGAACCTCCTAAACCAGCATCTCCAAAGGCATCTAAAACGTCCGAGGACAGTTCTGAGGAGTCCTCCGCAGAAACTTATGAGGAAACTTCCGATGGACCAACTCAGGAATCATCCGAGGAGACTTCAGAGAGTGGCTCCGAGGAGTCTGAGGAGTCCGAGCCTTCTAAACCTAGTACATAGCTTTTATATTTCCTTTGTCTTGTAAAACTTTATATGAAAGTCTGACTTTGTTACCCTACGGGATTTTACTTAATATTATTTTCCTTGCTTTCCTATAGCGTTCCCTTTAAATTTAAGCGTTATATTTTTGAAAGGGATAATAATAACTTGAATTATATAATAGAAAAGTTTGAAATAATTTCAACTTAAGAATATATTGTTTGGTTTTCCAAAATCTCTATTACATGGGTTCAACCCTTAATAGTCATGAACTAGAATGTAAATCCTATTTCAACTGAGATATAAAATCCTAAGCGAGCAAAGCTTTCAGGTGCTTTTGAACCTTGTTACCACTATATTAAGTACAAGCTATAGGTAGTAAACTTTCAGGTTTTGAGCATGCCAAGTTCGAGGTACCTCTTCTCCATCCATAGGAACAACCGCCTTAGCTCCATATGCCAACATAAAGGGTGTTGCTCTAGTTGTGACTTTACAAGTAGTTCGATAGGCCCAAAGTATTAGGAGTATTTCATCCACCAAATTATTTCTCTATTTCTCGATCCTCTTCTTCACCCCATCTAAAATGATCTGATTTGCAACCTCCGCCTGCCCATTAGCTTAGGGGTGAGCAACAGAGGTGAATCTCAAGTCGATTTCATTCTCTTCATAATACTTTCTGAACTCTTCATTATTGAATTGTGTTCTATTATCGGTGACCAGGATTCGAGGAATTCCATATCTGCACATGATATTTTCCCATAGGAATTGTGCAACCTATTTGGTTGAGATCTTGGCTAAAGGTTTAGCTTCGATCTACTTAGTAAAATAATCTATAGCTACAATCAGGAACTTCCTTTATGCAGTGGCCATGGGAAAAGGCCAAAGTATATCCATTCCCCACATAGCAAAAGGGATGGGAGAATTGATGGAAGTCAACATCTCAGGAGGTTGTCGAACAACTGGTACATGCTTCTGAAAACGTTCACACTTCTTCACATAGTCCTTGGCATCGGCCATCATCTCTGGCCAATAAAAGCCTAAACGGGTTATCTTATGTGCCAGGGCTCTGCCCCCCAAGTGTTGCCCACAGATACCTTCGTTTACTTCTTCAAGAGCCAAATGTGCCTTATCAGGTCTTAGACATCTTAAATAAGGAACCACATAAAATATTTTGTACAGAATCCCATCGATCAAGAAATATCTCAGTGCTCGAACAGCCAATTTTCGTGCTTCAGTCACATCATTTGGCAGCCAACCAGTTTGAATATGGGCCTTAATGGGATCCATCCATGATGTCCCCAACCCTATAGGGGCTACAAGCTTAACATCAATGCTCCGTATTTTCAAAACACGAAAGTACACACTTCCTGAGCTCTTCTCTATCTCTGATGAAGCGAACTTAGACAACGCATCTGCCTTAGCATTTTCCTCCCTTGGAATGTGCTTAACGTGGCATTTATCGAACTGAGTCATCACAGCCCTTACGAGGCAAACATACCTCGCCATTGTGTCATTTCTTGCCTCAAACTCTCCCTTGACCTGGGATATGACCAACTTTGAATCCCCACAGACTTTCAAGTTCTTGACCGTCAATGTTCCTACTAGGCCAAGGCCAGCTATCAGAGCTTCATACTCAGCTTCATTTATTGTGGTTGGGAAGTCTAACTTCATGGCATATTCAATCAAGAACCCATCTGGGCTTTGTAAAATAAGCCCTGCCCCACTCGAATTTGTTTTTGATGCTCCATCAAAATAGAGAACCCAATATTCTTTCTCCTTGTTCTGTTCTCCTTTATTATCCTCATTTCTCTCCATACCCTCAGGTTCAGTACTTTCTCGCCCCCTGACTTCTTGGTTAGGGATGGTACATTTAACCACGAAGTTAGCCAAGGCCTGGGCTTTTATTGTCGTTCGTGGCTTGTACTTTATTTCGAATTCTCCCAACTCAATAGCCCATTTAATCAGTCTTCCACTAGCTTTAGGACTGTGAATAATGTTTCTCAAAGGTTGATTCGTTAGCACTTCAATTTCATGAGCTTGGAAATAAGGTCGCAACTTCCTTGAAGCCATCATCAGGGCTAAAACAAACTTTTCAATAGTCGAATAATTCAATTCGGCTCCGTGCAGGATCTTACTGACATAATATATGGGTTTCTGGACTTTAAGTTCCTCCTTAACCAATACAGCGCTCAAGGCATTTTCTGAAACGGCCAAATACAAGTACAAAATTTCATTCAGAGCTGGTTTGACCAACAACGGGGCTTGAGCCATATACTTCTTTAATCCCTCAAATGCTTCCTGACTTTCCTCAGTCCATATGAAATCTTTCACCTTCTTTAAGGATTTGAAGAATGACAAACACTTGTCCCCGGATTTGGAGATGAACTGCCCCAATGCAGCAACCCTTCCAGTGAGCTTTTGAACATCTTTGACAGTCTTTGGAGGCTCCATGTCCAAAATTGCCTTTATTTTATCAGGATTTGCCTCGATTCTCCTATTGGAGACCATCAATCCCAAAAAAATTCCAGATCCAACTCCGAAAGCACACTTTGCAGGATTTAGCATCATTTTGTGATATCTCAGGACCTCAAAAGCTTCCCTCAAATGGGCTATGTGGTCAGTCTTCACCAGACTCTTGACTAATATATCGTCAACATAAACTTCCATAGTTTTTCCAATAAGATCCTTGAAAATCTTATTTACCAATCTTTGATAGGTGGCTCCTGCATTATTGAGACCAAAAGCCATAACAAGATAATAAAAAATACCAAAGTCAGTGATGAATGATACCTTAGGGATGTCATCCTTATGCATTTTGATCTGATTGTATCCACTAAATCCATCCATGAAACTCAGCATCTCATGACCAGCGGTTGCGTCTATCAATGTATCTATCCTGGGCAACGGGAAACAATCCTTTGGGCATGCATCATTTAGATCAGTGAAGTCCACACACATTCTCCACTTTCCATTAGCCTTCTTTACCATTACAGGATTTGCTAACCATTTTGGAAACTGTATCTCTTCAATAAAACCAGCCTCTAAGAGCTTCTCTACTTCTTGCTTAATAGCTTCCTGCCTCTCTGGAGCAAAACTTCTTTTCTTTTGTTTCACAGTCTTTCGATTTGGATCTACGTTCAGCTTGTGAGTGATCAATTCCGGGTCTATGCCAGGCATATCAGTTGCTGACCATGTAAATACATCATTATTCTCTTGTAAAAACTTCACCAACTTCCCTCTAAGGGGATCCTCTAGTGACGCTCCAATGAAAGTTACTTTCTCAGGATCTTCGGGAGCAAAAGGAATCGGAACCAAGTCTTCTGCTGGCTTCCCTCTTTTCTCATCATTATCATGGATATCCAGATCTTCAATAGGCAGAACCTGCCCCCAACTCCATCAGCCCTAAGAGAGGCCACATAACAACTCCTTGCCATCTTTTGATCTCCTCTCTCTTCTCCAATCCCATTCCGGATGGAAAACTTCATCACTGAATGGTAAGAAGAAGGGACTGTCTTGAAAGCATGTATTCCCGTTCTTCACATGATTGCATTGTAAGTCGATCCAGCCTTTACCACTACGAAGTCTAACATCTGTGTTGCTTGTCTTGGTTCCTGACCTATGGTCATCGGTAACTTAATTATCCCTTCCACGGGGCATTCCACTTCAGCAAATCCATATATCGGCATATCAGTTGGGGTTAATTGAGAATCATTATAACCCATCCTTATAAAGGTATCATGAAGCAAAATGTCCACCGAGGCACCATTGTCTACAAGGACCCTCTTCACTGGACTGTTCCCTATTATCGGTGTTATGACCAGAGGATCTTCGTGTGGAAATTTAACACCCTCAAAGTCAGATTCATCGAACGTCATTGTGATCCTGTCCTAGCCCTCTTCGGGGCTTCCCCGATAATATGCATAACTTCTCTAGTATAGCTTTTCCTCGAGTTTCTGGATGAGCCCGCATCAGTTGGTCCTCCAAAAATCGTATTTATCACTGGCTCTCGGGGTCGTGGCCCTCCAAAGATTAAATTTTTCACCGGTCCCCTGGGCTGGGGATTTCGCCCCTGATCGTCTTGATCCCTCCTACGATCACCAAAATTCTTTCTTCCATTATTATTCCTATCTTCTCCATCTCCAGTATACTTGCTCAACCTTCCTTTTCGAATGAGAAACTCTATTTCATCCTTCAATTGTCTACACTCATCGGTGTCATGACCAACATCCTTGTGAAATCTGCAATATTTGCTCTTATCTAGCTTGGTAGGATCAACCTTCAGAGGCTTAGACCAATGAAAATCTCTATCCTTCTCAATTTCCATCAAGATCTGACTTCTAGGAGCGTTTAGCTCAGCATATTCAGTGAACTTTTTTCCAGGTCCTCCCTTCTTCGGGGTTGAATCATTGCTTTACTCAGTTCTAGGATACTTGTCCTTAGCAATATATTCCAGATCAGTTTTTCACTTCTTACCACCAGCGGGCTCATTATTCACTACCATCTTCCTCATGCTCTCCTCCACTTTGATGTACTTCCCGGCCCTATCTTGGAGCTGCAACATGCTTTCAGGGGGGCGCTTGGCTAATGACATCTTGAAGAACTCGTCCCTAGTTCCCTGTTACAGTGCTATTATAGCTACCTTGTCATCAAGGTTTGGAACCTTCAAAGCTTCCTTGGTGAAACGATTCAAATAGTCTCTTAAGGACTCTTTTGCTCCCTGCACAATACTCATGAGGGATGCTGAACTTTTCTCATGCACTCTCCCACTGATGAATTGCTTAATAAAAGCTTGACTTAGCTCTCTGAAGGACCCAATAGAATTCAGAGGCAAACGACTATACCATCTTGATCCATTCCCGATAGAGTTTGAGGAAATGCTCGATACTTAATAACGTCGTTCACGGGCTACAACAACGTGCATTAGAGAATTTCCTAACATGATTAGCGGGATCTCCAGTGCCATCATAAACTTTGATGGTGGGCATCTTAAACTTCCTTGAGATATGGGCATTCATTATCTCTTTAGTAAATGGTGGAGTGAGATCATTAGGATCTCCTAGGGGTAGTAGATCACTTGGATCAGCCCTTGGGACAACAACCCTTCTTTGCAACAGACCATCCAGGTCTATGATTGGAGGAGGATTTCTTCTCCTCGGAGGTAGTGGGGGACTTGGGGTCAGGTGCGCCTCCAGGTCATGTTTCAGCCTTTGGATCTCAGCCTCGTGAGCCCTAATTCTCTCCTGCACTTCCTGGGGATTCGTCCCTCGGGTGCCCCTAGGACGCTGATTACCATCAGGCATCGGCTCTTTACCAGTACGCCTCCTTCTTGGAGCCACATCATCATCCGAAGATTCGGAGTCCCTCTGAGTGTAAGGCCCAGAGAATTCTTGATCCTCTAGAATAAGAGTCAAACCACTCATGTAGGGGCGTTTGCCCTTGCGCTTCACTCCGATTTGCATGTCCACTTCCACCAATTTCAGGGTACAGAGGCATCCCATAAGGGGGTTACTGTCACAATAATGGAATACTCATACCCAACGGGTCGAGGATCCAAAGGTGCATGTAGCTGTTGAAATTGGGAATTCGTCCCTTGAGAAGCCGGGGGATTCGTCCCTTGTGGCTGAGGCTCGGTTGCCCCTATCGGGGTTCCTCCTTGGGTAGAGGCATAAGACGAGTGTGGGGGTATCTCCACCGTTGACGAAATCGTTTGAGTTGTTCCAGCTGGTGTTCCTTCAAGGGCGTTGTTTCCACTCCGTGTTCTCGCCATGGTTGTTGTTATGTCTTCCCACAGACGGCGCCAAATGTTATGGATAGAAAACTAGGGTGTATTAACTGTTGTATTTATTACTAGGGTTCGTGAGTTTCGAGGCTCGATTTGACTGCTCTTGTGTTTCGTGACTCGATCTGCCTTAACAAGATGCCTATGTACCTTGCCGTGTGTCAAGGATCAAGTAAAAAACGTAGTTCTAATTTGTGGGGTGAGGCCCCTTATATAGATGTTGGGAGTCCTTGAATTGGACTAAGGTTAGGAGACTTGGTGGACAAGTCTCTGAATTAGAATGGATTTTGGAGTCCTAGGAAGTAGTAAACTAATTTCTTATCCTATGAGATTTTTGGGAGGCCAGTCTCCAAGGAATTTATCCTCAATTGGACTTTATTTATCAAGTTAATTTATCATTTATTAATTAATTACGAAATTAATTAAAATTCAGGATTTGGGCCCTTTCTAATGGGCTTAACTGTCACCCAAAAATTCTGGTATAATTAATGTGATATTAATTACGCAATCAGGGTTTATTTTATTCCCTATCAATACTCAAGTAATAGAAATTGACTCTTATCCTCTCTAAACTTTGTTTTCTATTAGTTAATTTTCATTCAAGCGTCTATTTAATTTCAATTTGAAAAATATTTTTTTATTAATAAATAAGTAATACTAAATAAATTATATTGAAAAAGATTATTATAAGATAATTATCAAACTGTATTAATTAATATTAAATTATTTGAAATACCTAATATTTTGTTCATAAAAAATTTATACATTTAGTTTTACAAAAATAAAATTAATATGTTAGATTTTTATAACAAGTAAAACAATGAAGAATTAGAACTATTATGAAAAATTGCATTTCTGATTCAATCCCTCTTAACTACATAATTATTCTTTCAAGTACCAATTTAATATTTCGTATTAATATATTAATTTCGATGCGTATTTCGCACTATAAATATTAATTCAATATTTTAATATGTTTCGCACGTGTTATCAATTATCTATACTATTAAGCGAAAACATATTCTATTAAAACACAAAATTATTAAATCTTGATAATCACTAGAAAGATTATATAACTATCTTTAAAATTTTAAATAATTAAATTTCAATTAACACGAATTGCCTTATACTCTTTGAATATTTTATTTTCACTTTAATTTCTATTTGTTAGTATTTATTCAAGCGTCGATTTGATTTTAAGTAATCATATTGGTAAAAGCAAATATGTTAGATTAATATAATAAGTAAAATAATTAGGTGCATAACTAGAATTGTAATTAAAATTATAACATATATTAATAAGAAAAAAGAATTATATGATCAAATTTTATAATTGCACTTGATTTATAATTTTTGTAACTACATAATTTAATATTATTTATTTATTTTAATTTATATTTTTCTCGAATTATTATAAAATTTAATTTTATACAAATATTAACTTAATATCATTTTTAATCTCAACCCTACGTTTGGCACGTGTTACCCACTAGCTGGTCATTACCTCACGTGGTCCATCAACAATCGGGTGTCCATTTATTATTCTAATTTCAGAGTCTTGAGTCTTGTCTTGACTCATTACGTGAATCACTGACGTAAATAGATGTATGCAGTACAGTTTTACATGTCATGTTGTCCTTTTAACCGGACACACCGACTTATAAAATTTGTATATTCTTGTTCATGAGTAGCAACGAACATTTGCAATATTTTCATTTCGCCATCCATGTCAAGAGCTAAAACAAATTTATAATACCAAAATGCAATTAAAAAAAAACAATTAGGTTATACCTACTACTCTGCCTCTAATTTTAAATTGGGACCTCATGAGGACCACCTGTATTTATTGATCTGCAATTGTTATTTTTGTCCCGTGCATACACTGTAAAAGATTAACGAGAAGTACAGTATACAATTTTTTTTAATAATATATTTAATATATTTTTTTAATTAAATTGTATATCAACTGTTGTCTACTTACTAGCATCAAGCTGACTTAAGTTAATTTGTGCTCACCGGAAATTGAACTTGAGCTAGTAACAAAAACTCAGGGAAAGATAGTTTGGTTTTGAAATGGTTCCTTTGTTTTCGTCAAAACTATGGCTGAAGAAGAAACTGCTTGAAGTGGATCAGCAGAAAATGTTAGTGATATCAAATTCTTTCTGAAATTGTTTCCCAAATACCACATGACACATCATGATTTGTAAGATCAAGATCAATCTAATTTTTTGATACCGCTACATCACAATCGTGACATCATTTGAAAACATTTTTTTGTACTCGATTTTGTATCTCCGACACTACTCTTGGATCAACCCTTCAACCTTAGAAGATTGAAGCAAATTGATTACTGTATATTCTTAAAATTCTATTAACCTTTTTCTGAAAATACTTTACTCTCTGTTTCAGATAAATGATACTCCCTCCGTCCCACCCATTTGTTATCAAATGAGTTGGGCACGGAGACCAATAAACCTATTAAACAATTGATATAAATGGATGAAATCAGCTGATTAAAAAGGTGAGTACAGACATTAGCAAATGGGGGGAAAGTTAATATAATACCCCGCCTAAGTTATCCCGCCTTAATACAAGTTCACAAATTACATATTGGCTCCATTATACACCAGTTAACATTCACTTTATACAAAAGTAGACTAGTCACTATGCACACTTTAAAATCACAGTAAAGCTCCAGCACCCACTCCAGTAAAGCTCCGGAACATCACTGATTTTGTCATCTTTAGGTTAGTAGGAAAATGAAATATTGTACACAATCAGAGACCACATTTACTCCTGCCTCCCATATTGTACACAATGAAATTATATACAGATCACAAATCTTACACAATTTGGGGAAGATAAATTTGCAACATTCCAGTTGGGTCTTCGAACTGCAGTTTTTTGGGTTTTAAAAGTCTTTTCTTATGTTTCACATATTGCTCAATAATCTTTAAGGGCGTATCCTCAACGATTTCATTCAGAAATTGCTCTGTAAGATCATCTGGCTTCTCTTCACTGATTTGAAATAGCTTGACATCATCCTCGCAATTTAATTTTGTGAGATTTTTTGGAAGAAGCGGCGAAAGAAATGATGGGGGAATTTCGGAATCAGCATACGTATTTGGGGCTGAATCATTAAAAATTGGGGACTCCATTTTAAAAAGAAGAACACGATTTGCGGTGGTTTAATGGTGGTTTAATTGATGTCGATGAGTGAATACAGGGATGAAAATGGGTTTTAGGGTTACAGCCTACAGGACATTAAGACAGAGAGAGAAAGGACAAGTGGGTGGGTGTGGTTCTGTTAATATGATTAAAAATGGTGTTAAGAATTTGATTACTTTTACTAACATGATGGCATTTGATTACTTTTACTAACATGCTGACACTCACGATCCACTTGTAATATAATAACATTATTTTCTTTTTTTAGTATTATAAATGTTTCTATTTTAGGAAGTGTAAAGAATTGGTGGGACGGAGAAAAAGAAAAGTGTAAAGAAATGGACGGACAGAGCGAGTACTAAATTGTAGCACAAGGCTACAGGCACCTCATCTGCACAACCCTGTCCTGTGTTTATTCATGCAAGCAAAAGTTATTTCTTGTCATAACTCATTTACTTCCCTAGTTCCCTCGAACAGATTGCAGATGTTCGTAACACTGTTATTTACTCTATTACTTCTAATGTTTACTCACCTTTCATATATCCTTTTAATCCTTCAGCATTCCTTCTTTTATATTATATAGATTGTGGATACATATATACACCTTGGCACCTTGCCGATCATTGCCACAATAATAACCTAATTAGTTTTAACCCTTGGTAAAAATTTGGAGCGAATAATCAACACTCTCCGCAATCAGAAGCAGAACCGCTTCTAGCAATTGCAGCGGCTGCCTAAAAGTAAGGGCTATGGAGTCTGTGGAATGAATTGCTTCAAGTAGTTGACTTTATCTTATTTCTGCAATGTGTAGCACCCTCATGGCCTCATATTGAGGTGAAAACGTCGATAAGGTTGTACAGTTATGGGTCGAATCCAGTGAATGTAAACTACAAATAACTCTGAGACTGAAGCTATTAATTCTGTTTAACCTTCGAATATTAATTCAATGGCACTCCACAGTTAGTATTTGAACTTCTTAAAACTAGGAAAGAATGTGCTTTTACCACACAATCCCATTAGAAACTGAGAAAGTCTAGTCCTTCTCGTAAAATTCTCCAGATGTTCATTAACAGTACATGTACAGTTTCCACAAGTACACTCAGGAGACTCAACTAGAACATCCAATATTCATCAGTTCAAGCACGAAAATTAGTGTAATACTCAGTCAAACTTAAATAGTCCTCATTAAGATTTGCAATCTTTTTGCGAACAATATAAGATGACAGCTTGAAGTAGTTGAACATGTAATTGTTTACATCATTTCTGAAGGTTATATCATTTTTGTAAGAATTCATAATGAACACCATTTTACATAGCATAACATCAAAATATATCCGACTAATTCTTCCTATTAATGCTTCACTTAGTCGTGGGATTAAGATTTACTTGGATGTATCTTACTTCCGGTCCCTAATTGATTTTGCTTGACTTCTTAATGCATATCACTGTGGATTCCATAAGCTTTTCTGAGAATACTCCTATCTCTGTTTCAGACGATGATACTAATTGGTACAGGCACCTTATCTGCACCACCTGCCAGTTTTTATCGATGTCAAGTACAGCTATTTCTTGTCATGTGCTTCCTATTTAATTAATAAATTTACAGTAAGATATGCTTCAAAGGAAGAGGCTAAAAAGAAGGGCAATAAGATTAATGAAGTTGGTTGGTTGTTTAATCTGTGATTCTACCAGTATGCAGAGACAGCACTGAAGAAAGATGAGTTTGTAGAGTACATCCTGACCAAGGAATACTACCACAAGCACACGAGATGTTTGTATTGGGAGGGAAAGCTCATCCCTTCCATTTGGGGATCAATGGTGGTTTAGGTATACCCTTGGTTGTTTGATGCCACCCAAGGTCTCTTTGGTGAAGGCTACTATTACCATGAGATGCATGTCATTCACGATATGCTTGTTCCACTTTCCAAGCTTCAAGTAGTTGACCTTCTAATTGTTTATCTCATTTCTGTACCCTCTTGGCCTTGTATCCTCGCATATAAACGTTGAGTTTTTGTAGCCAATCAGAAGATAAAGAATTCCAACCAATCAGAAAACAGTAAATGTGGAACACTCAGGTTTAATTTTAAGTAATCACGTAGTCTACTACTACACCGGTCTAAACTACCAAAAAAATATTTTGTAACTTCATATTTTGAAGTTAATTTTTTAAAAAATCCTCTCATATAAATGTTGAGTTTCTGCTATTAAATTATAAATTTAAATTAAAAAAAGTAAAGATAAGTAATGAAGTTTTATTTCAGACAACATAAAATTTAGAGCTAATATATAATATTAACATTTTAATATTCAAAAACCATTACTTCTATTATATAATAATTTTGAATAACTTTTAGTCTACTACAACATCAATTTGAACTATTCTGTTAATTTTCAATGATTTTTATATCAAACAAATTTTTGCAATTTCACATTTTGAACATAACATTTAAAATCTGTAACTATATATCATGAAAAAAATTAAAAAATTGTAAATTGCAACCTCATATTTTGAAGTTAACATTTAAAATCTGTAACTATATATCATGAAAAATAAAAATTACCAAAAACTATTATATAATAATCTCATCATAATTTGAAAAAAATTAAAAATTTAAAATTTTAAACTTATATTATAATTACATTTTAATATTAAAAATATAAAATGCAAAATTACATTTGACTATTAAAAAAAGTATAAAACCTAAAATTATATGTATTATATATACATATTTATATATATGTACATTTATAAGATGATTCTCTACCCTACACTTAGTTATGAGAGTTATGTAGTCTAATATTTACTACTCAATTTGATTCAAATTTATACTCCCTCCATCCCAACCATTTGGTTACATTTGGTTTGGGATAAAATAGTGGTGAAAAGTTTAAAAAGTGAGTAAAGTGGTGGACCGATTAATATTTTATATATAAAGTGGGTATAGTAGAGGTAAGTATTATAAAAACTTTACTACTTTTGGAAAATTTAATTGGAAGGGAATCCCAAAAAAAAAAGTGTAAAAAAATGGTTGGGAGGGAGGGAGTAATATTTTTGAATAACTTTGTTATGTAATTCTCGAGATATGTATAATATAGTTCTAATTAAATTGTCGCCACATATGTACATAATACATAAAATTTTAAAAATATAAGCAACTATGAAATTCTTTTTTATAATATACATTTAAAAATTATTACTAATATTTTTGGGATAGAGACATAAATATCTCTTAACATTATTTCAAATTTCAAAATTCAAACAAAAAGATAAGTTTTATTAGCCTAAGATTTCTATATAAATACACATGTGCAGAGAGATTTCACTCCCAAAATTTTTAAACTGTTTTGCCATGACACTTGAGAAGAGTATTACAAAATCAGCTTTCATCTCCATCAATGGATGGTCCAAGTCTCAATGATCATCAAGGTTATCATATATTAAGTTGTATTTATGTGAAAAAATTAAGCAGTACACATTTTTTTTGAAAGCAAATTCCATTAATGAAAGGAATAATCAGACAATATAGACTCCAACACACAGGGGAGGAGAAGAATCAAAATAGTTCACAGTCCCAGACACACAATAATTAATAATTATTTTAATAATGATTAACATTAATAATTAGTTTAATTGCCAAGGATGCTATAGAATTGTATCAATCCCTGATAGAAGGTAATATATGTTATTACTTTATCAAGAAAAATTATTTTAAGACTCTTCTCTTATTTATTAAATAAATAAATCTCTTGCAATCATTTATTAAACATTTAAGGTCATTCAAGTGATATTTTTTTATTATGAGATTAGGAAATTGACATCTAAAATTGTGAATAATGTAATTGAATTAATATACCAGGTATAATAAGATAGAATATATATATGTATATATTATATTTGTGTTAAATTTAAATAACTCAATTATTATGTCATATAATATAAATTTTTTGTTTTAGGGGAAAAAACTAACAAGTTCCCGGTCACTAAATTTGGTAGATGGAAGCTCGTCTTTATTGCCTCAAAGTTGTTGAAAGTGCACATAATAAAAAAAGTAATTCAAATCTCATATTATATAGTTATATATTTGTTCTACAATTTATTTTTTTGAACTTTTAATTGGAGCAAATTTGTAGGTGAATAAGGAGGCATAAATTCAACAAATAAAATTTTTGGACATTTGATATCTTGAAGTCGGAAATATTAATAGTGGAATTTTATTTATAAGACTAGATGTTCTTTAGAGTATTAAGGTGTTGGTTTTATTTGAAAATAAAGGAATTTTAATGTACTTTTCAACTTTTATGAATGAATTGCTTAGTATTTAAAATTATTAATTTCATAAATGTTCATTATATTTTATTATTTTTATTACCAATACAGTCCATTTTATTATATATGCACGCTCATATATCTCTTCAAATTACATTTTATTTAATAATTTCGTTAAAATTTTATAATTTTAATAATAAAAATTAATGAATTTGTTTCCGCGGCATAGCACGGTAGTTACTATTTTAATAATAAAAAAATCAACTACATCCACTACTTACTCCCATTACACTCACTTTATTTATTAAATATTGATTGTTCCACCCCTTTACCCAACTTTATAGTTTCTTCTCACTAAATTATAATTTTTATTTCTCACTCTTTCTCTCTGGTCCCACTATCTTACCAAAATTTCCAAAAGTAACATTATTTTACTATTATGTCTTGTTCTTGGTGCCCAAATCATTTGTATACAAATGACGGGACGGAGGGAGTATAAAGGAAGTTCACACTAACTTCACAATTTCCGGTATTAACTTGACATAGTTACTGTGGAAGAGATATGAAAGTAAATTAGCTTATAATAAAAGATATAAAAGTACATTTCAAGAGGAACAGAGTAATCCTATTGAACAAATTTTTCAGGCATCAAGGATGCAACATGAATTTGTTAGCCAAGTAAGCGTTTCTTAGGCCTAAACAGATACCTGGCACTGAATGTTGTATGAATCACGTCGAAAAATAGACGATAATGAAGCCAAGCAAATATAATAACAGGCAAACCAGCTAGTGTAGTAACTAGTATAGGAATCCATTTCATGCTATATGCGTAAAGTAGAAAGAAACTCGCGCTGAAAGCAATCATCATGGTAGCAATTGAGATGAATAGTGTTAAGAGTCCAACCATCAACTTTACAGGTAAGGATGCCAGGAAATCGTATTCTGTATAACGAGAGGTGAGAATTGCCAGGAACACAAGTATGGAAGTTGAAGAGGTGCATAATGATATGGCGTCTGTTACCACAAACGTGATGAAGGCGCTCTTCTTCATGAATATTGGATGTCCGGAATCCTCTTTGTTACCACCAGGTAAAGCGAAAGCAGCTGCAAATGTAATAGTGGCAATAAGGGCAGCAACAACCATGCACTGAGCTGCTGTTTGCTTCATCCAACTTTCTCCTTTTTCCATTAACTTTGCGTGCTCGTCAGTGAATAACTGTTGGGGGCTTTTCCCTTCATTGTTTTTCTTTCTTCTATCAACTGAATTTAACATGGTTTTCACCTCCTGTCACGAAATTTTAAGTTATACCGCGGCAGCCAGTATTTATAGAAAAAATTCATAAGTATATTTGTTGAGTCCCAGAAGGGACACACACTTTGACGTAATGAAATAATGCAGCAGAATAATATTCTTGACAGAGAACTTATGCATCCATTTCTACCAGCACAACCAATAAACTTTGATACAAACAACAATCAAAGTAAAATCAGCAAAAAAAAACCACCACGGAGAATTTCTGTTGGTCAAATGAAAGCCAACACTGGCAAGTACTTTTTGTGTATAGAAAATGTGCTTTAAGCTCAACTAAATCACTTCACTTTAAATTTAAACAGGGTTCTTATTTGAACATCTACCTTCATAAATTAATTTAGTTTATGTAATCAAACATCATGTACAGTGCTCAATTACACTACACATGGTTGTTGGAAAGCAAGATGAGTGTTCAAAATTTTAATTCTGATAATCAAGGAAAATGTACCTTAAACCACAGTAGTTCCCTTTGCATTTGAAGAGCTGCTCCAGAAACGATATTAAGTCGACTTTGACTAGGTTTTATGGCAGCTAAATGTAAAATATTATTTCCATCGTTATCTGTTATGTCCAACTTCTTTGAGCCAAACCCATATAGTAAACTGTACACATTCTCATGGCGATTCATAACTGCAACGTGAAATATTGTGTGTTTATTGTCATCTTTGTCCCATGTAATGTCAGGATACAATCTAAGGATCTCAGTTATAAATTTATAGTTGCCAAATCTAGCAGCTGTAAATAGAATCCCTTCCACTATCGTCCGATTTGGATCTCCAGCAATTTGTTTTAATATGTCTTCATGCTTCTGCTTAATAATTTCTCTCCACATTATCCTGACTATTTCAGCTGCTTTAGAGTTGTCAGTGGGTCCTCGTATTGGTCCAGGGAGTACTGAAACTGATGTTTATCTTCAGTTTAAAGATACAGATGGGAGAAGAAGTAAAAGCTGAAATTTTAATGCAATCTTCAGGAAAATGTGCTTTGTTTCCCCACTGCACAAGTCATGGACCATCATTGGCTCGCATAACAAGTTATATGTGAAGAGCAAAAAACAAATTCGTTTTAGCTCAATTATCATTTGCTGACTTCTTTTTTTAAAAGTATTTATAATACCACTGAAGGCTATCACGTCGCCCATGGACATCACAGCTAACAATTAACACATAGACCAGTCGAAAACTAACCTGCATCTATTATTCTTCTGATAAAAGGTTTCACAGTTCCATCAAATGCGGAAGGATCATAAGCCAGATACCTTAGCACACGAGTATCTACTTTCAGAATTCCTTCTTTCTTGTAGTGGATTAATATCTTTAGTGCAATATCTGCAAAATTTAATTCTGAATCAATGAGATTATGAATTAAAAATTTAAGTTATAAACAGGAAAACAATCTGTCAGTTCCAATCGACACGTGAAAAAAGTTTTTGTACAAGGAAATAGGATTAGTGACATGCAAGTATAGCCTTGCCATGCACCCCTAGACACAGAAGAAATAACACAACAAATTTAAATGTATAAATATTTACAAAGACTAAGATAGCAACTTCTAACTAGTGTCTTGCTAGCAAGAGAAATTTTGAAGCTTACCAAATAGGCCCAAAGCAAGGCAAGAGTTCAGAATACGTTTTTGATCTGATTGAGTCCATTTTGTTTCTGCCAGATTAATCTTGGAATAGATATGTGCCACCATGTCTTTGTCTCCACACCAAATGGCACACAAAATTGGTAAACCGCCTCTTTTACGTATCTCTAGAAGGCCGTAATTTTTTTGCAGCAAAATGTCAACCATTTTAACAGTTGAAGCAACAGCTACACAGAGAGCTGTTTCCCCGTTTTTGTTTTTAAGTTCCAAGTCCTCAACTGTCATCTTGTTCACAACCTTTTGAGCAAAGTGAGTGTGTTTTGTAGATGATACAACATGAAGAAGAGTATCTTCCTTCTTTGTAATGCTCATGTTTATCACCTCCGGGCAATCTTTTATAATTTCTTCAGCAGCATGCCAGTCACCATCAAGAGCAGAATTATACAGAGGTACACATATTTTTAAGTAATTATCTCTTTGTTCCTCTGCATAAATATCATCAACTAAAACCTAAGCACATAACACCATGTTCCAGAACTTAGATGCTAAGAGTGTGCTTGATAATTTTGTTCCCAAATATAGAAACATTGAAAGACAGCGGAGATTATCCTACATGACCTATTTATTAGAAATTATAACTGCAAAAATATGGAATTACATATTTTAAATGGATTCATTTTTTAAAGTGCATGCTGGGAAATTAATTTAGGAGTTCAAATTAATTTATCAGTTTGAAACAGAACTTAAAATAACTATTATTAGTCCAATTAAAACTGATGAGTATCAAACATGCACCTATTTCAGTAATTTCTTTTAAGTTAGCATTCTACCTGTATCTGACAAACTGATATTAATCAGAGAGAGGAGTACAAGTGCTTTGCTTGTATGTATGTCAACATAGTGCAAGAAACAATAAAAAGCTAACCTGAGAGGTAAAATGAAGAAGGCTTCCGTAGCCTCGACCTCGGCCGCAGTTGAGACTGTTGAGGCATTTCAATAGAAAGATGGTGGTGTCCTTCAATTTCTGGATTAGAATTTACTTCGGTCATTTTTACTTGTATCCTGAATCAATCAACTCATATCAGATTCCAGTAGTCCAGAAAACCTGCTCCTGCAGCTTACATGACTAGTAATTACTAATTACCAAAGGGTGTGTTTGGCTGTGTTGAATTTTCATTCATGAGTGAAAAACACCCTCACCAATTATTAGTTTCTTAAGCCTACAGTGAACTGTTCTTACAAAGGTCTTGATTGAAAACCAATTAGATATCAAGTTTTGCAGGCAAGTGTTCATAAGTTCGATTTCTACCACTCATCATCATTATATTCATCAAAATATAAACTACAACAGAACTCCACCTATTTGTAAACCTATATCAAATACTACTCGCTGCTCATTGTTTTCACAAATTTTACAGTAGATAAATTGTACTCACTTTTTGAGCACCCACCGATCGGTGACCATCAATCACTCATCAATTTACTTTATGGCGTTTATTTAATAAAATCCGTCAATCCATTAATTCTTTTAACAGATTAAATACGCTCGTATCAGTTTAATAAGATAAAGATAAAGAAAAGAGAGCATTCTATTTCTATATATAGTTGAGGCAAAAAAACAAGAAACAGACAAATTAACAAAACTCTGATAAGAAAAACTGCATGAAATCAAGATGCAGAGAGCCACACTGGGAACTGAAGATAAACAGTTTAAAAGGTACAGATAGTCTAAAAAGACAAAAAGAAAACAAACCTCAAGGACAAACAGGATAACTAACTAGTTTCAGCTACTGCAAGCATGAACTTCGAAAACTATACTTGAAAATATCTAAGACACTATTTCTGGCTACCGTAAAAGCTCCATCATATATCCTTTTTCTTGTTCTTTTATTATTCTTCCTTTTCTTTAGATTATTATTATGTGTCCTATTTCAGGACTTGAGTCAACTGTCATTCTAGAGTGTCATCCGTGGTTGCCTTTTACATGATAAAAATAGTAATAATTTTCTAAAACATAAATTAGTATTTAGAACGTCTTTTTTAATGCCTTAAATCTTTATATGCCATGTAACCCTATTCATCTTCATTTACGAGACATATTATAGAAATATTTTATTTATTAATCGAAATTATTTATTTATCGAAATTAAAAATATATTGTCTTTATTTATATTAAGATCGAAATAAATATTCATTTGACAAGATTATTCGTTTGTCGAATATTTATTTATCGAGGATCTACTATACACTCTTTATTAATAAAAAAACATTTTTAATGGAATAGTATCAAAATCACCAAAATTTAGTACTCAATATTTAATCTAGTTGATTAATTTCGGAAACTATGGTTTGATTGCAGATATATAATTATACAAAATTTATTTTTGCTATTTCACATTTTTTTATTTAATATCCAGTTCGAACTTTATAACAATATGTTTAAATTTGACCTTTTTATATCACATTTTTGGTTTTATCCCAAACTTGTTTCTCAATAAATTAAATTTGAGCTTTTGAGGTTCACTATGAGTTCAATTTCTTTTAGCTACTTTGTGTATATATATAAGTATATATATAGGTACATATATACCTATATATATTATATATATTCATCCTAATTTATATTTAATTTTCTTCAATTATATTATTTTAATATTGATATTTTAATTCCGACCTATTTTACACGAGTTATC
Source organism: Apium graveolens (assembly GCF_009905375.1). Lineage (NCBI taxonomy): Eukaryota > Viridiplantae > Streptophyta > Magnoliopsida > Apiales > Apiaceae > Apium > Apium graveolens. The sequence continues at coordinate 176,202,842 of NC_133656.1, forward strand.
AACAATCAAGTATGAATTTATTAATTAAAACATTATCATTAATAGGTGCAAAGAGGAACACTTCGCAATAAAGTTGCAAACGAACAGAGTGAACCCGGACTTAATTTTTTTTAAAAGGAACCGAGCCGAACCAATCTGAATTTAATAATACAACTCAAAATGATGTTCAAGACCAAAGGAGCCGAACACGAATTTACTCACGAACAATTGAGTTGAGTCGAACTCGACCCGAGTTCGAACATAGTCAAGTTATCCACTAATAATTCACATATATTTTTTAGTCGACCAATCATAAAGTATAATTTATTATTGTACAAGTTAAATCGTAATTAAATATTACTAGCTTTTATTTATAATGATTTACAAACTCAAACTTTTACACTTGTTTTTTAACTATATCATATTAATTTCCAAGTCGAGTTTTAAGATTATATCCAATTTTATTTTAAATTATTGAGACATTCATGAATTTAAAAATCGTACATTAGTTTTTTAAATTTTCGATACCAAAATTTTGTCATGTTTTGATATTTTATTTTAATTTGATTTTTGTATGTACAACTTATTTAACAATATTTACGAAAATGCAAAGAATTGGAGATAAATAGATGGTGATCGGCTTGTCTGCTCACCCAAACTCATGTTCGTGTTCAAGATCTGTTCGGTTAAGCAAATGAACCGAATCAAGTTCACTTAAAAGAACAGATCCTAAATTTTGTTTAACTAATGAATCTCTTCATTTGCACTCTACTTCGCACAACCAGTTAATGCCGTCAACTTCTTTAATTTTTTCAATTAATATGTCTTCGTATATAAGTCGAGTGAAACAAAATATTAAATCGTCATTTGTAGAAATTTACTTTATTGAATTTTGTTTTAAACTTATGAGCAGAGTTGAACTAAATCCAATTTGTTCTAAAAAAGAGTAAAAACACATTCAAATCCCTGTTTTTTTTTGAAAATAAAGATTCCAATACTAAAGAGAAGAGTCACAAAGCAGGGTCTCCAACAAAACAAGAGGAGGAGACATAAAAGAGTTAAGAGTTCCGAAGAGTAAGTCCAATGTAAGAGGCAAAATAGCTATAGTTATTGCTATAATTTGTCATAAAAAAGTGTCTTTTGATGCTAAAATAAAACTTCAACTCCAATACTAGATGCATTTTAAAACCAAATATTTCATTACTTACCTAAATTCTGTCATTTTACCCCAAGTTTCATTTAAACTACAACAACATGCATCTAATTTGTAGTAGTATGATGATGTGGCTAGATGCATAAATGCATCCTTGGTTTCAAATTTAGAACCAAGGATGAATATATGCATATTTGCATCCAAGTATAGAACTCCTTTGGAGTTGAAATTTTTGACATTTGATTTCAAATTATGGAAATGACATCACTTATAGCATTGCATTGAACTTGCTGTAACAAACACGGAAGTTTAGCCAAAAGATGGGCTGACCTATTTGCTTGTTTACGACCATGTTAGATTTTCAAATCCCTTCTTTGCCGCAAGATACTTCGACAAAAGTCCAAAACGTTACCAACTTCATAATAAATAATGTTATTCTGCTTCAGTGCACTAACCACATTAAGTGAGTCGCTTTCCACATCAATCTGAGTCACTGTAAATCCCCCTAGCCAATATATAGCTTCATACACTCCTACAACCTCAGCTTCCAACACAGTAGAAGATCCATGCAAACATTTGTTCGTACCAGCAACAAACTCCCCCTTGTCATTCCTAAGTACCATTCCAATTTTAAAATATGAATGATCCTCATATATGGAGGCATCCATATTCAGTTTGTACCTTCCTGCATTTGGAGGATGCCATTTAACCTGGTTTTAAGGATCTGCAGAGTTGGGTGCATGAATGGAGCTATATGTTTTCTTTTGTGCTTCTTGCCATTCAGAGAATTGCCTCGAGCTCAACTCTATTACTACCTCTGGGTCTAGCTGCTTGTTCTCCAAAATCCTTCTGTTTCTAGAAAACCAGATTCCCCACAAAGTTTTAGCAATAATGATCAGTCTTTCTTCAGATACAGTACAAAGTTTCTCTAGTAACCACACTAGAGCTGATTCAATTGCTGTCATGTTATATATGTTTCCAGATTTCAGCCAACACTTTCTTGCAAAAGTATAGTCAAAGAAAATGTGAAGAAGATGTTCCACATCATGATTACACATTGGACAAACAATTATTATTTGCACTCCTTTTTCCCTTAGCAAATTCCGGACTGGTATTTTGTTCTTGCACATACGCAAAGAAAGAATTTTGTTATTTGTGGGATATTAAGCTTCCACAGTCTGTTCCACCCCTTTGCTAGAATTTCATTCTGCATATTATAATGCCTATTATACCAATGGTGATATCCAGACTTTACCGTGTATCTGCCATCCGTTATGTTTAGCCAAGCCACTCGATCAGCCATTTGGTTTTGTGGAATTCTGAGGTTCAAAATACACCTAACATCATCTTCATGAAAAGTCTGTTGTCCTTTGTTCACGTCCCATTCTATGATGTTTGGACGGAAGTACTCGCAGACCTTTTCAGTTCTAGAGCTATTCACATGGTGATTCTCAACACATAAGTCATTCTTTCCTCGAAGCCATTGATCATAGAAAATATTGATGTCTTGGCCATTGCCCAAAACCCATTTAAATCCCTTACACAGCTCTTCCTTAGCTTCACAAATCCCCTGCCAAATAAAACTTGCACATGTTCCCTTAATTGCATTCAGAATATATATGACACTCTGGGTGATACCTAGCTTTAAAATTCTTGCAACCAAAGAATTTGGATTACTTAGAAAGTTCCACACATGCTTTCCAAGAAGAGCTAAGTTAAACCTCATACATACTTCTAAACCCCATGCCTCCTCTATCTTTTGCCATGCACATCTTGTCCCAAGATAACCATCAAATGCCCTTACTATTATTAATGTTCCCAGCCTTCCACCAATACCCGTTTAACATCCTTTCAATCTCTTGACACAAAGTTTTTGTTAGTAAAAAATAAGACATACAATAGGACGGTATTGACTGAGTGACATTTTTGATCATTACATACTTACAAGCTCTTGAGAGAGTTTTAGTATTCCACCATTGTATCCGCTTCCATACTCTATATTTAACAAAACTGAAAATAGCTTTCTTTGAACATCCAACTAATGAAGGCAACCCCAAATATTTATCATTCCTCAAATCAGTATGAACCTCCAAGATATTCATTATTGCCTATTAATTATCCCGTCTAACATTCAAACTGAAAAAGTTCCCAGATTTTTGGAAATTCACTGCTTGACCTGACATTAGAGTATTTGAGTTCAGAAGTCTTCTAACAGTCTGAGATTCCTCCACAGTTGCTTTAAAAAAAAGGAAGCTATCATCGATGAATAAAAGATGAGTTATAGCAGGAACAGTTGAAGAAATACGACATCCATTGATATCTCCATTAATTGCAGCACCTCTGAGTGAGTGAGATAAGCCTTCGACACACAAAAAGAAGAGGTAGGGGAGAGAGGATCTCCCTGCCATAGCCCCCTACTAGGATTTATAGGTCCCACATAATTCTCATACATACAAACCATATATTGGACTATAATAACACAAAGTTTAACCCATCTTATCCATTTAGCATCGAACCCCATCACTAGTATTCTGTGCCATAAATATTTCCAACTAACTCGATCATAAGCCTTACTTATATCGAGCTTTAGAGCCACCTCCCCATCTCGACATCTCTTTTTCCTTTTCATATAATGAATCAGTTTGAAAGCAATGAGCACATTATCAGTTATGCTTCTTCCAGGCACGAAAGCAGACTGGTTCTCTGAGATGGTATCTGGAAGAATGATCTTCAATTTATTTGCAAGAACCTTTGCTACTAGCTTGTACGGAACATTACATAATGCCATTGGTCTGACATCTGTGAGCCTATCCACACTTTCCTTCTTTGGAATAAGAATCAAATTTGTGTGATTTAACTCAGCTGGAAATACACACTAATTGAGCTAGTTCCTGCATCATGTGAAGATTTGTTAGAAGAAATTGATGATATCATTATTTAAACTATCAGAGTTTATTGATCTGCATTTGATATCAGAGTTTGACAGAGGTGACGTCATCATCATTTACCATTAGTATTTTCCGATCAGTATTTGACATCGACATTTAGTCACATCAGTAATTGTCAAGATGGAAATCAGGAGATATCAAAGGAGAAAATATTTGCAGAGATATGTCGGTGTATGACTTTACTTACTGTATCAATCAATAGATGGATATATATTAGGATTCCTTATTGTATTGTATTGAGATTCCTAATTGATTGTGTAACTGTGCAGTATATAAGCACATGTTAGATTTATACTTGATGTGTTCGAATATTTTTATATTATTCACAAAACCTAGCAGTTCTGAAGGATATCTATTCATCCTTTGAGAGAGTATTGTAATCAGTTTTTATCCATTAATAATAAAAACCGTTCCTTTAATTGAGTATGTTATTTCGATTTGATTGTTTAACTATATCCACCCCCTTCTATATTTGATTAAAGGCCTAACAATTGGTATCAGAGCTTGCTGTTGATAAACAAATAATTTAAGATCCACAAAATAATCTTTAATGGAAGACAAAGAAGCTCAACAAAATTCCCCACCTCCATCAGCCACAAATCAAATCAGCCACAACATGAGTAGATATGAGGCTACCAAGGTTCCTATTCGAAAGGTTCATGAATATCCAATCTGGAAAGTGAAGATGGACCTGTGTCTGGAAGCAACAGATCTTGAATATTTGAACATGATTTATGATGGCCCTCACAGGCCAATGAAGTTGTTGCAAGCCAAGATAAAAAGATGGTTGATAAAGAAAAGAAGGACTATTCTCCTGAGGATCTTTCATTTATTATAAAATATGTAAAAGTTAGACATATTCTGCATAGCAGTCTTGACAGTGTCATGTCCAATAGAGTCATTGGATGGAAAACTGCCAAAGAAATTTGGGATACTTTGGAGGTCAAGTGTCAAGAAACCACTGCTATTAAGAAGAACAGAAGGACAGTACTAACTCAGGAGTATGAGCACTTTGACTCAAAGGCTAATGAGTCCTTGACTGAAATCTATGACAGGTTTCAAAAGATGATGAATGACTTGTCACTGGTTGATAAAGAATATGATCCGGAGGATTCTAACTTGAAGTTTCTTCTTGCACTCCCTGAAAAGTGGGACTTAAAAGTCACATCAATAACGGATAATTATGATCTTGATGAGACATCTCTAGATGAGATTTATGGCATGTTAAAGATTCGTGAATTGGAGATGGATCAAAGAAGCAAGAGAAAAGGGCCTAGAGCAAGATAGGTTGCACTCAAGGTTGAAGAGAAACCAATGGAGAAAGCTGGGAGAAAAAGACATTCTAAAGGTAAGGCTATGATTGGAAAGTCTAATATTGATTCATCAAACTCCCATGATGACTCAAACTCTGAAAGTGACTCAGACATTGAAAGTGATCATGACGATAATGATGATATTGAATGAATCGCTGCTCTATTGGTTAAAAGATTCAAGAGGATGGTCTACAAAGACTTCAAGAAGGGAAAAAGGTTTTCCAAAAATGGCTCTAGTTTCTCAAACACTGATAGGAGGAATTACAGAAGAAACTCTGATGAAGAGTCAAAATATGGGAAATTTGACAAGTCAAAGACTGAGTGCTACAACTGTGATGGAGTTGGACACTTTGTAGCTGACTGCAGGAAGCCAAGAGTTGAGAAGAAACAAGCCTTAATTACCAAAGAGAAGAATCGAGATGATACATCTGAATCGGATGTGGATGTCAACTATGCTCTCATGGCAAATGCTGATAGTGAGGCTGAGGTTACTGAGATGAAGGTACCTCAAACTACACTTGCTTTTGATATTGATGATATCTGTGAATTAAGGCTATTTCTTAAAACACTGCATGTTAGTTATAAGGATCAAACACTTGAAAATGCTAGGATTAGAACTGAAAATTCTGACCTTAAGAAAAGGAATGATCACCTAAAAGCTGAGTTGATTTTCATGCTAAAAACTCAAAAGGAAAGAGATGATGCTTTACATGTTAAGGAAAAACTATTAGAAAAGCATGCTTACCTAGAAAAGAAATTAGATAAAGAAAGAAAAGTCATTAAGCTTTGGACTAATTCAGAAAAAACAACTCAGGTTTTAATAGAAAATGGCAGTTGAGGATCAGGATTAGGTTATTCTAGTAAATCTAATTCTGATAGTTTGAATGAAAAAAGGATCTGAGAAAATTAAACCAATAAATGCTGATAAAAAGATATAACTGAACAAGTCTCAGTTAAGACCTATTAAGTTTAATTTAAGTGTTGATTCTGTTAAATCAGTAAATGAAAAAGGGACAACATCATCATCTAAGTCAAACTTAAAAACTGATAAGTGTGAACAAGTTCACACCAAGTCAATAAATGTTGATTTAATGACTCAGAAACAGTTTAAGCAAAAGCTGAAAGAAGTCAGAATGAAAAACAAGGAAAAACATCCTAAAAAGAACAGAAATGGGAAAGTAGGTGTCAATAAGGAGAACAAATACAAACTCATTCCTAATGCACCTAGAAAGCTTGTTTAAACTGTGGTAGTACTAATTATCTTATGGTTGCTTGCAGGAAGAATAAGGAAATAAACATTGTTCCTCCTAACTCGGAGTTTAGGAATAGAATAATTAGATATAAACCGTAGAATCCATGTTTTCATTGTGGTAGTGTTTAACATTCAATTTACACATGTAAAGAGTATCACAATTTGTACTAGGATTATTATGAACTGAAAACCCTATTTAAATAAATCAAAAGTTGTTTCTGCATGTGTAAACTCTGATATTAAGAATGTTAGCATAAACTCTGATTCAAAGTCTTCTGCTGCAAATGTTAACAAACTTAAAAAGGCCAAAGGATCCAAACAAGTCCGAGTCCTTAAAAACACTAAATAATTGTATAACCGATTGCAGGTTAACAAGAAAAATTCTCTAGTCTTGGACAGTGGATGTTCAGGACATTTGACTGAAAATAAATCCGTGCTATTAGAGTTTAAGGAGGAGGCTGGCCCAAATATTTCTTATGAAGATGCCAACTTAGGAAAGATTTTGGGATATGGCAAAATCAAACTTGGAAATGTCATCATCGAAAATGTAGCTCTAGTTGCAGGACTCAAGTATTACTTGATCAGTGTGAGTCAAATCTGTGACAAAGGTTACCATGTGACTTTTTATTAAGAACATTGTGAAATTGTCAGTAAATCAAATGGCAAGGTTGTAATGACCGATTATAGACATGGTAACTTATATGAAATCGGGGTCTCCATAAATTCTGAAAGTTCTGAAATATGTCTACTTAGTAGAGCATCTGTGGAAGACAGCTGTAACTGGCATAAAAGACTTTCTCATCTCAATTTCGACCATATCAATGAACTTGTGAAGAAAGATCTTGTGAGAGGATTGCCCAATGTAATATTTACTTCTGATGGCTTATTTGACTCATGCCTGAAAGCCAAATTAAGAAAATCATCTTTAATAGTTACACTGAATCCTCAATTCTTGAATCATATCACTTACTTTGTATTGATCTTTTTGGTCATCCCTTCCATTTGGGGATCAATGGTGGTTTAGGTATACCCTTGGTTGGTTGATGCCACCCAAGGTCTCTTTGCTGTATTATTACCATGAGATGCATGTCATTCAGGATATGCTTGTTCCACTTTCCAAGCTTGAAGTAGTTGACCTTCTAATTGTTTATCTCATTTCTGTACCCTCGTGGCCTTACATTAAGGTTAAAACATTGATAAGGTGTAAGGTCATGGACTTGTAGGTCGAATCCAGTAAATATGAACTACAAATAACTTTGAGACCGAAGCTATTAATCCTATATAATCTTCAAATATTAATTCTGTGGAACTCCACAGTTAGTATTCAACTTCTCTAGGACCACTTTAATACATGTTAAAACTAGGAAAGAATGTATGGTCTACATGTAATGGAAATTGAAACTATTTATTTTCATTGATACGTAATACATCATCACACCATCAAACAATCTCCAAACAAGAATATGAATCATCTTACCAGTATCTGTAATGCTTTAATCTTATCACGTGCATCTAGAAGTTTCTCTATGTAATCATACTCTTTAGGGAACAAATCAACTTCCAGCTGAGTTTCAAACCGAGTGTTGTAAGTGCTCTTGCTGATTATCGGATCCATATGCCTGCTAAACATCAGCACGAAACGGTGTTTTAGCTGGTCCACGAATGTACTCTATTCCTTGCTGATTTTTGTATTCATGTGCTGGCTGCACTTCACGATAGGAGGGAGTTGGTGCTGCTTCTCGAATGTACTCCATTCCATGCTGATTTTTGTATTCATGTGCTGGCTGCACTTCACGGTAGGGAGTTGGTGCTGCTCCTCGAATATACTCAATCCCTTGCAGGTTATTGTATTCGTGTGCTGTCCGCACTTCGCCATAAATGGGAGTTGGTGCTGCTTCTCGAATATACTCAATTCCTTGATGATTGTATTCGTGTGCTGTCCTCATCTCACCATTAGATTGAGTTGGTGGTTCTCGAATAGTTGATCTTGGCGCTGGTTGAATATCCTCAATCCCCTGCCGGTCTCCATGCAGTACAGAATCAACAGCCAATCCATTTGTTCCTTCATTAAATTCAATATCCTCGTTTGCTAGGCGATCTTCATATCTTTCCCCTCTAATGATGGAACTATACACTTCGTGAAGAGTAGGAATATATCGAAATGCTGACAGATTAATTGGATGGCCACTGTATTTATCGCTCAATCCCATTAGTAAATGAGAAAGTCTAGTCTCCCTTGTGAACTTCCCTTGATGAGCATAAACATTACATTTCCAGGTTTTACAAGTACACTTAGACTCAGTTAGAACATCGATTTCATCATTTAAAGCACGTATATCATAGAAAATTATATCAAAACTACCTAAATTGTCCTCAGTAAGATTTGCAAGTTTTTTACGAAGATTACCAATTTGGGGAACATCATTCTCATCAATCACAAGTTTGATAATAAACCAAAGAGCTTCAGCCGTACCCGAACTTGACAGAAATTGTCTAATTTCAGAACTTACAGTGTTCAAGATCCAAGAAATAACAAAATAATTACAACGATTCCAATACACGTAGAGAGATGAAGTATCATCAGGTGGCACAGAGGTACCATTAACAAAACCTAGTTTTAGCTTAAAAGAGAGGGCAATTTCCATAGCTTTACACCACTGATCGTAGTTATGATAATTCAACTTAACTGTGATTAACACCATACCTGGATTATCAGAAGGATGAAGATAATAAGGATGATTTACATCAATTGTTGATGAAAATGAAGAAGCATCAACGGTAGCAGACGACATCTCCAGTAAAACGCTTAAATTGAGCTTGATTTGCAGTAAAACAGATGAAGAAAATGTGTATTGCAGCTGAAATGTAGCGACTCCAGAATGTTAACAAAATTAGAAACAATGTGTCTGTAAGCAGCTCATCTTGCTGCATTTAAGTGTTAAAATTGAGCAAGTGACCATTTCATTGACTTTCTTATCCAATAATGTAATGTAGTTTGAAGTAAGCTCTGTTTAGCAACCTACTGGAATTTCATTGACTTTTCTTTGCCATGCTACCTACAGGATGATATATATTATCCAGCGTTTACTTCTTCCAGAAGTTTCCAACCAATTTTTGTAAGATTCCAGCTTGGATTTATGGGTCTGCATCAACGTTCTAATCATAACCTAATGTGTCGCATAGGCACTATTCGGGGATTGAATTCCAAGATGTTCTTTTTGCAACAAAAAGAAGGAGAGAAAACGTCTGAATACGTAATCCTTCCTATTAATGCTTCACTTGGTCGCCAGATTAGGATTTATTGTGATGAATCTTGTAATCTTTTTAATGCACATCTGACGTTGCTCTGCCTCCAACGTACTGGATCCATATCCATTGCTGACTACAGGACCTGTGTGCTTAATAATCTCTAGGATACATATCTATCTGATATTCTCTTTTTTGTCTTCTGGGTTCTCTTATTTCTTGTCATCTACTTCCATTCAACAAATTGCGGATGGGGGTAAACTTAGATTAGGTAAAATACAACTATAAATATTTCTTTTTCTTTTCACAAATCCATAAATATTGTTCATAACCCTGTAAACTGTTAAATATATGATCCTATTGGGGCCTTCCTCTAACACTTTAAGGTTTTAGATGAGCTGGTTACTCATCATGGTATCAGAGCAAGGTTCCTCTTGATCCATCTTTGATCCTGCTGGGTGTTATATCTACACCTCTCTCAACTTATTTTTCAGATCTACTTTCTTTTTCTCATCAGTCAGCCATCTTTTACCATGACCAATAACTCTCGAGTAACATATCAGGATATGCTAAATCCTTTGTTCTTGCATCCCTCTGATGGAGCTACATCCATCCAGGTTGAAAAACTTCAAGACAGCTCTGACTACAGGTCTTGGCGTCGCTCCATGGAAATTGGTCTTTCCTCCAAACGCAAGCTGGGGTTTGTAAAAGGTACTGTTCCTATTCCTACCGATGATCCTTTGAAAGCTGAAATGTGGGAGACATGTGATAATATGGTTATTTCTTGGATTACTGCTAATGTTTCACCAGTTATTCGTAAATCTGTCATTTATATGAGCACCTCTAAGGAGATTTGGCATAACCTTGAACAGCGTTTCTCCCTCACTAATGGCTCTCGCAAATATAAGCTTAATAGAGATGTTTATGAACTTAAACAATCTTCCATGTCTATTAATGAATACTACACTGCTATGAAAACTATTTGGGAGGAATTAGACAGTCTTAATACCTTGCCTGTTGTTACAACTGTTACTCCAGAAGTTACTAAACTACTTGCTGATATTGCTGTCCAACGTGAAGAGGGTAAGCTGTTTCAATTTTTAAATGGCCTAAATGAAATGTATTCACCACAACGGAGTCAATTGTTGCTGATGACTCCTTTACCCACTGTTGAAAGTGCTTCTGCTACACTTCAACAAGAAGAGGCTCAACGTGATATGACGTTGGGTCACAAACCTGATACTGATGTTGTTGCTCTCTATGGCAAAGGCCCTCCTTCTAAAGTATATCAATGCACTCTCTGTGGTGGCAAAGGTCATAGCAACGACAGATGTTGGACTGTTGTTGGCTATCCACAGTGGCACCCAAAGAATCCAGCCAATCAAGGGTTGTCCTCTCAAGCCAAACCCTCTCCATCCACTCTTAAACCACGGTGGAAATCCAACTACAGGTCTCCTCAGAGTTCCCGCATGGCCAATGTTGCTCAGAGCTCTGAACCTGACTGTCATGAATCACCTCTGTTTTCTGAACAACAACTTCAACAACTAGCTCAGTTTATGCAACACTCTCATCTACAGTCCTCAACCTCAGGGGGAGATATTCCAGAATCTCCATTCTCTGGCATGATAAGCTGTTACAATGCTCAGTCCTACAACAATGAGTGGATTATTGATTCTGGCGCATCAGACCACATGACACCTTGTATCAACAATCTGGAGGCCCCAAAATTGCTGGATTCGTCCAAACACATTAATCTTCCAACGGGTGCAACAGCAAGAATTTCTCACATTGGTAATGTCACTATTTCTTCTGGCTTATTGTTGACTGATGTCTTATGTGTGCCTAATTTTAAACACAACTTGTTGTCGGTTCAGAAACTGCTTAAGTCTAATAACTGTGAAGTTAAGTTTCTACCTACATATTGTGTTATCATAGACAATGAATCCCAAATTGTGAAGGCAGTAGGACAAGAAAGGCATGGGTTGTATTATCTTGTAAATACTGACAATCCTATGCAGTGGTTGTCTGCTCAAATCAGAAAACCCCAGTCATATCTTGTTACTTCAAAGCCTGTTGCTGTTGATGTGTGGCATCATAGACTTGGTCACCTGCCTATGTCCAAGCTACAACTGATTCCTGATGTGCCTAAAGTAAAAAAACAAGAACTGGTGTGTCTAAGTTGTCCCATGGCTAAGTTCAGCAAACTACCATTTGAATTAAGTGACTCCAGAGCAGCAAAGAAATTTGATTTGATTCATCTTGACATTTGGGGGCCGTACAAGGTGCCAACTAAAGGTAATATGAAGTATTTTCTCACCTTGGTAGATGATTACAGTAGGTATACCTGGATTACACTGCTTGCCTACAAGTCAGATTTTCTTGCTGAATTTCAGAAATTTTATAATTATGTTTACACTCACTTTTCTACTGGCATCAAAACTATTCGCTCAGACAATGCCTCAGAATTCTTGGATACCAAATGTGCCCAGTTCTTTGCACAACATGGCATAGTGCATCAGCAATCTTGTGCTCACAGACCACAACAAAATGCACGAGCTGAACGAAAGCATCGCTATATTCTTGAAATAGCAAGATCAATCAGATTTCATGCTCATCTACCTCTGTCTCTTTGGGGATACTGCATCGAATCAGCTGTCTATCTCATGAACAGACTGCCGAGTTCAGTTGTACCTTCAGATGTGATTACCCCGTATGCAGCACTGTTTAATGAAGCTCCTGATTATTCTACTCTCAGAATTCTAGGATGTCTCGCATTTGCTGCTAATCCCAGCTTTACCACAGACAAGCTTGCAGCAAAGGGAGTTCCATGTGTGTTTGTAGGCTATCCTGTTTCAAAAAAAGGGTATCAATTACTGGATCTCACCACCAAAAAAATCTTCACCTCGCGTGATGTTGTGTTCCATGAAGATGTTTATCCTTATCACCCAGACTCAATCACCAAATATATGAACCCATTACCTGTTTCTGCCACAACAATTCAACCACAACCTTCATGGGATGACATAGATATCTCTGATACACTTACACCTGAAGAGTCAACACCATCTGAACCTCCTAATTCACCTGATCACTCAACTATTCCAACACCACCAAACCCACCACCTACCCGCCATTCAACCAGAACACACAATCCACCTCCATACTTACAACAATACCAGACCTATCAAGCTACATCTTCTCATGCTTCCCACATCTCAAACCTTGCCCAAACACCAATTCACCCTGAATTCAATTGCTTTATGTCAACCTTGACAATTCACAATGATCCTCTCTACTACAAAGATGTTGTCAAAGACTCTGGTTGGGTACAAGCGATGAACACTGAACTGCAGGCATTAGAAAGTAATAACACGTGGATATTGACTTCCCTACCACCAAACAAGAAAGCTATTGGCTGCCAGTGGATATTCAAAACCAAGTATAACTCTGATGGGTCTGTGGATCGAAAGAAAGCCCGACTGGTAGTACTTGGCTGCAATCAAACATACGGTGAGGATTATGCTGAAACCTTCGCACCCGTAGCAAAAATGACTACAATTCGAACACTCCTGGCTGTTGCTGCTTTGCTTAACTGGAACACAGCACAGATGGACGTCACCAATGCTTTTCTTAATGGTGAACTCCATGAAAAAGTGTATATGAAGTTGCCTCAAGGGTATACACATATGGGCTGCAGAATCGAGTTGAACAGTCCTTCTCTAAAGTCCACTACAGACTTGGTTTGCCTTCTGATCAAGGCGCTTTACGGCCTGAAACAAGCTCCGCGACAATGGTTCTCCAAGCTGTCAAATACCCTTCTCACTCTGGGCTTCATTCAAGCTAAATCTGATTATTGTCTGTTCATTCTTAAAAAGACTTCAACTATTACTGTGGTTCTCATCTATGTTGATGACCTTCTAATTTGTGGAAATGATGATGTTCAGATTGATTATTTGCAAGATATGCTTGCTAAATCTTTTCACATGAAAGATTTAGGACCAATCAGATACTTCTTAGGATTGGAGGTTGATCGAACTGCAGCTGGCTTCTTTATTTCTCAGCAAAAATATACCAGAGATCTTCTTGCAGAATATGGAGTTCAGCACTCCAAACCTGTGAAATTGCCGCTTGATTCTCATCTCAAACTTACTCATACTCAAGGAGATCCTCTGCCAAATCCTACCATCTACCAACGCTTGCTTGGAAAGCTTATTTATTTAACAATTACTCGTCCTGATATTTCTTTCTCCGTCCAATTACTGAGTCAGTTTATGCACGCCCCAACTACTGTTCACTTCCAAGCTGCTAAGAAATTGCTGAAATATCTTCTTGGATCAGTGACACAGGGTATACTCCTAGCCTCTCAAAGTGCTGCTGAGCTCCAAGCCTACTGTGACAGCGACTGGGCTAGCTGTCCGATCACCAGAAAATCAACTACTGGGTATTGTATATTTCTTGGAGACTCACCTATCTCATGGAAAGCAAAAAAAAACAGACCGTGGTGGCTCGTAGTTCTGCTGAGGCTGAATATCGGGCGATGGCCCTCACGACATGTGAAATCTCGTGGCTGAAGCATCTTCTCAAAGATCTTGGTCTCACAAATTTACCACCAGCTATACTCCATTGTGACAATCAAGCCGCTCTAGCCATTGCTGCCAATCCCGTCCTCCAACACCTTAAGGTTTTAGATGAGCTGGTTACTCAACATAAACCAGTATATTTACTTTAGTAGTTCTACTTTCTAGTCGCCTTTCTGATTTCTTTTTAATCCTTCCTTCCTACATATTTTCAACCTAGAATATGAAACATCGCCTCCTCACAAAACTGTCATGAAAATCTAATTATTCTGGAGACCTACAGTAATACTACAAGGTAGTCATAGTAGTCGAATCAAAGATCCAATTCTTGGGCAAATCAGCTATTCAGCTTAGTAAACGTCGCAAGGTAATTAACGTCGATACTTAAAAATTCATTAGGTTTCTGCTGAAATTGTACCATACTAGTCATGAAAATCTACCATCTTTTCATGCACAGATTCCTCTCTTCATATGCTCGTATGCTACAGCTCAGAACTCGTCAAACAAAAAAAGATTGGAAGTAAATTGTAGCAATTTTGACATTTTGCCTGACCATAGTCACAAAAACAAAACATGTCGAATCTGATTATCTAACGATTCAGTACAACCATTTCTGCATTCAAACAATGGTTTCTGACAGAGAAATCGTATAAGCAAGCAAACAACATCGTGTCAAGAAAACACACATCACACTACATACAGCGATACATTAGTCATTGTTGGAAATGTAGAAAATGTAAATCACAAACAACTAAAAACCAAAGTTATTAATCCTATGTAGACCACAAAAGTTAATTATATTGCATAATGCAGATTCTAGGATAGTGTAAAATGAACTAAAGCTGAGAACACCTGATGGACATTCAAAACCCTTATTAATCATTAATTTCCAACACATCATTGCATATAGTTCTTTGACAAAAAAAGAAAGTACAATTAATGAAGTTCATCCTTCCGCCATGTATTGTGGATATACATACCTTGATGTGTCTCATGTCATGTTTGCTGCCTGATTAAATTGTATATCGGATATACTCTGTGCCTTATGAATCCTCGTCTTCACCCTCTTGCTGTAATTCATGACTTGTACTTGATCTAGTTACTGCTTCATGAATATACTCCATCTCTTGCCGATCTTCAAATCCGTGCTCATGGTGATGACGTGCATGATTAGTACCTGATCTATCTGCTTGTCGAATATACTCCATCCCTTGCCGATCTTCCAATCCATGTTCTTGACGACGTGCATGATTAGTACCTGATCTACTTGCTTGTTGAATATACTCAATCCCTTGCCGATCTTCAAATCCGTGATCTAGGCGATGTACATGATTAGTACCCGATCTACCTGCTTGTCGAACATTCTCAATCCCATTTTCAAATCTGTGATATTGCCGGCGTACCGGATTCTTACCACCGGATTCCTCTTGTCGGATATACCCCGTCCCTTGCTGATCTTTAGATATGCGATTTTGCCAAGGTACAGGAATGGATCTATACTCCCTCCCTTGCCAGTCTACATGATTGGTACCTGATGTATCCGCTTCTCGAATGTACTCCATCCTCTGCTGATCTTCAAGTCCACTCTCTTGTTGAAGTACAGGATTAGTACTACCCGATCCACTTGCTTCTCGAATATACTCTTTCCCTTGACGATCTTCAAATCTGGTGCCTGGCAGCACTTCAGGATGCACATCTGATCTTATTTTTTTAATACATTCGATCCCTTGCTGAATATACTCCCTCGCTTGCTTAAAATACTCCTTCCCTTGCCTGAGTAGCTCTAATTTATCCGATTGATTTCCTTCTTCAAACCATTTCCCCTTCCCTAGTTGAATATACGCCATCCATACCTTAATGTACTGCATCCCTTGTTGCACTTCAGCATAGCTAACTTTTGTTTTGTCTTCAATAAGCATTTGCCAAGTGTGTTCTATATTTTCTGGATCAATTTCCATCTCTTTATGCAATACACCTGATCTTTGTCTATTGAATATTCTTACTGTCAATTCCTGAAATAGCTCCATCCTTTCTCGCAGTTCATCATTCATACCTGATATTTCAAATTTAGATTACAAGACTGATGCAGATCTCCTAGATTGTTTCAGTTTTTGTGTGACATGCGTAATAGGCCAGATTGATAGTTAATGTGTTATATAAATGCAAAATTTTCATTGACTTTGTTAGCCAATGTCAATTATATGTAGTTTTCAGTAAGCTTTCGTTTTTACCTAGAAGATCATGTTTATATTATCCAGCATATACTTCTTTTTAAGATGCCAGCTTGGAGTAGTTGAACATGTAATTGTTTATATCTCCCGAAAGAAAAGTCTTTAATGCCAATGGCTATTCACAACTCTGAAATAATTGTTTTAACCACCATGATACTACTTGCTCAGATTTGCAACATATCAAGTGATATTCAACCATTCTAGAAAACTACTGTGCAAATTAGTAGTAAAGTTCTTTAGGAACACAAACTGCACCTTTTAACTGAATTTGTTACTTAAAGTTTAATTTTCAACCTTTATACGACAGTGAAGAACAACTTAAAACTGAGAAAGAATTTATAAGTCTACATCAGTGTTCTAATAATAACCTAAGTAATTTAAAAACTCTTAAGAAATGAATGAGACATTCCAAAAAGAAAGTGTTAAGAAATTAAGGGGACGGATGAAACACTAAATTTAGTAATGTATTATTACACAGATTGAGCTGTTAATTCATCTGAAATCAATGACATTCGTTCCTTGATCATCTACAAATTGAATTAACAAAAAAGTTACTAGAATTCCAATGCTCATAGAGAGATCAAGTAAGATCAGGTTGCACATATGTACCATTAACAAAACCTAGTTTTAGCTTAGTTCTACACCAATGAAGGTAGTTATTATAATTAAAATCAGCTTGGATTAACACGATACCTGGATTATCAGAAGGATGAAGATAATCTACATCAATTGTAGATGACGATGAAGAACCATCAACAATAGCAGACGACATCTCCATTAAAACGCTTAAACTGTGCTTGATTTGCAGTATAACAGATGAAGAGAACGTATATATATAGGGAAATGACTCCAAAATTTTAACAAATCTATAAAGAATGTGTTTCTAAGCAGCTCATCTAGCTGTTTTAGGTGTGAAAATTGAGCAAGTGACATTTTCATTGACTTTCTCATCGAATAATGTGATGTAGTTTAATGTAAGTTCTGTTTAGCTACCTGCTGAAATTTCATTGACTTTGTTGGCCAATGTCAATAAAATGTTAGTTTGCAGTAAATTGTGTTTAGCTACTGCAACAGTTTCTGTGTGCTTACCGTACTCATGGATACTCTTTCCTTTCCGGATCTTCATGTCAGGGCCTTTGCTGCTGTAAGCGATAAATCAATGTTCTTGTTCTTCCTCCACTATAATCAATCTCTAGATAAACTTCAAATCTTCGGGCCCTGCATGAAAATTAGTATACATGCTTGATCTTGTTCGTTGAATATGTTTCATTCCTTGCTAAGCGGTATATATGCTTCTCTATCTTCATATCTATGCTCTTGTTGTAGCACAAGATATATAGGTGATCTTGTATTATCACGAATTATTAGCTGATTTCGTTCTCCTCAATTGTACTCGGTAGTACATAATTATCGTGACTTTAAATTTTTTTAAGTTTCTCTGAAGATTGTAGAGTAGGAGTCATGAAAATCTACCATTCTTTCATGCACAGATTACTCTCTTCGTATTCTACAACTCAAAACTCGTCGGAAAAAATTGAAAGCTTGGAAGTAAGACAGAGCAATTTTGACATTTTGCCTGATCAAAGTCCCCAAGCAAAACATCTCTAATCAGATTTTGTAATGGTTTCAAAATTTCACATTCCAGGATCAGAGTAAAATGAACTAAAGTTGAGAACCAAAGTATGGGAATGGACATTCAAATATTTATTAATAAATAATAACCAACACACATCATCACACCATCAAAACAATCTCTACACCATCAAAACAATCTCCAAACGAGAAACCGTATCACCTTAAACAACCAATTACAAAAAGGTTCATCCTTTGACTGTGTATTGTGGATATACTTTGTGCCTTACCAATCCTCTCTTCCGCGCTCTTGCTGAAATACATGACTTATTCCTCATCTAGGATCTGATTCATAAATGTCTTCCAGCCCTTTCCGATCTTCAAATCCATGATCTTGTGGACGTACATAATTAGTTGCTGATCTATCTGCTTGTCCAACATACTCCATCCCTTGCCTGTTTTCAAATATTTGATCTTGCTGACGTACAGTATTAGTACTAGCTGATCTATCTGCTTGTCGAATATACTTCATCCCTTGCGCATTTTCAAGTATGTGATCTTGCTGACGTACGGGATAAGTACCAGCAGATCTTTCTGCTTGTCGGATAAAGTCCCCCCCTTGCCAATCTTCAAATCTGTGATCTTGCCAAGGTACAGGATTTGTTCTATCGGACCTATCCGGGTCTCGAATACACTCCCTCCTTTGCCACTCTACATATCCGCTCTGTGGCTGCGCTACATGATTGGTGCCTGATCTATCCGCTTCTCGGGAGTACTCCAATATCCTCGGCCGATCTTCAAGTCCACGCTCTTGCTGATGTACAGGATTAGTACTACCTGATCCACTTGCTTCTCGAATATACTCCTTTCCTTGACGATCTTCAAATCTGGTGCCTGGCAGCACTTTGGGATGCATATCTGATCTTTTTTCTTTAATATATTTGATCCCTTGCTGAATATAGTTCCTCCCTTGCTTGACATACTCCTTCCCTTGCCTGAGTAGCTCTAATTTATACGATTGACGTTCTTTCTGACGTACAGGATTAGTATTACCTGATCCACTTGCTTCTCGAATAAACTCTTTCCCTTAACGATCTTCAAATCTGGGGCCTGGCAGCACTTCAGGATACATATCTGATCTTATTTCTTTAATGTATTTGATCCCTTGCTGAACATACTCCCTCCCTTGCTTAACATATTCCTCCCCTTGCCTGAGCAGCTCTAATTTATCCGATTGATTTACTGTTTCAAAACATTTATCCTTCCCTTGTTGAATATACACCATCCCTAGCTTAATGTCCTCCATTCCTTGCTGTACTCCAGGATACCTACCTCTTGTTTTATCTTCAACATATTCGATCCTTTGCCAAATGTCATTTAATTTTTCTGTAACAATATTCATCTCTTTATGCAATACACGTGATCTTAGTTGTGTATCAAATCTTACTGTCGCTTCCTGAATATACTCCATCCCTTGCTGCAGTTCATCATACATACCTGATTATCTAAAATTTTAATTACAAGACTGATGAAGATCTCCAAGATTGTTACAGGTTTTTATGGTATGCGTTATATAGACAGCTTGATAGTTTGTGTTATCTAGGTACTTTGTTAGATAATGTCAACGATATGTAGTTTTCAGTAACCTTTTGTTGTTACCTACATAATCATGTATATCCAGCGTTTACTTTTTCTTAAGATGTCAGCTTGGAGTAGTTGAACATGTAAATTGTTTATATCATTTCTCCATATTCAGTTACATGCTCCACGGATGTTTTCGTTTTTTATTTTATTTTTCTTCTGTACTTCTGTTAATCTGTTTGTGAAGTTGCAGGTCTTTTTATTGCCTGAAGATTTCCCATCCCTGTTGAATTTGCTTGGCTTCAGAATGCATCCTTGACCTTACTTTACAACCAGTACTCTATTCCAAGCTGATTACTGCATCTGTGTGCCTGCTGAATTTAAAATTAAATTGGCAATCTTATTGGTATCTAAATATATTTCATACCTCGCTCATATATATGGGGAGACGTTTCGTTTCAGACACTACAAGAAAATGTTCAATAGATGGGCCCTATGTATCAACATCAAACCCCTACTCTACAACTTTATACGATATGGTATGCTGCAACAATCGTTTGTCCTGACCGGACCCCTTAACTATGAACTACAAAAGTTAATTTTATTGCACTAACGAATTTATAATCAACCTTCCTCGTTCTAGGACCTCTGTAAAACAAACTAAAGCTGAGAAAGAATGTATGGGTATACGTCTGGAGGACATTTGAAATATATATATATATATATATTAATCATTATTGTGCAATACATCATCACACTATTGTTAGAATTAATATTAATATAAATATTATTTCTATAGTTTGCTTTAAAAGAAAAATCTAGAAAAATCTTCAAGACTTCTAGAAAAATCTTCAAGACTTTTCAGTTTGTGACTTTTCACTTTGGAGCCTTTTTACCTCCTTGTATTAATGGTGTCTTTTGGCCATTCTTGGAGTTACAAGTTTGAGCTCTTATAAAAGGAGGTCTCCCCCTCATCTTTGCACACACAAAAAAAAACAATTTTCCTCTCATATAGATATAAGTATATTTTTGGGCAATGATCAAGAGTGTTTTCAATCTATTTCTTTGTACTACACCAAAGAAATAGAAGTCGTGTAACCTTGGAGGTTGATTGTCAAGAGGCCGTGTGTACGTAGCGGGGCAAATTCAACTTTAGGGCAGTGTTAATTCACGCCACGACTCCTTCATTCTCTCAAGTTCTTTTCGGTTTGCTCTCTTCTTTTCCTACATTCTAAAGTTGAATTTTGTGTTAGCATATATCTTATCTGCCACCATGAATTCCAATACTTTTATTCCTGATATGTCTAAATTAGACCCTTTTGATGGGAAAAATTATAAAATGTGGTCCGATACGATGGAGTTTTTCTTGAGTCAAATTGGAGTAGATTATTGTCTCACTAAAGACTCAGTCCCTGAAAATTCTGGAAAAGATTTCGAGAAGGATAATAAGACTTGTCGTGGAATGTTATTGCATTATATGACATCTGCTTTATATTTAATCTATAGCAAGTCCTTAAAGGCCAAAGAAATTTGGGATGCTTTAAAAACCAAGTATGGTTCTGATGATTATGGGACTAAGAAATATGCATGTAGTCGTTGGCTAAATTTTCGTATGTCTGATGATAAGCCTGTTCTTCAACAAGTTCATGAGTATGAATATTTATGTGCTGATATTATTGCTGAAGGAATGAAAATTTGTGAAATGTTTCAAGCTAATTGTCTTCTTGAAAAATTACCACCATCTTGGCAAACATATGTTCATTCTATGAAGCACAAACAGAAGGACTTCACTCTGCAAGAGTTAGTGTCTCACATCAAGATTGAGGAACAAAATCGAATTCAAACAAATGAAACAACACTTGGTCATTCTTCATTTACTGCTAATCTTGTTGAGTCAAAAGATGCAGGTCATACGAAAGGACCAAAAGGTAAAGGTCCAAATCAGTTCCATGGCACTAAAATGAAAAATAAGAACTTCAAAGGGAGAAGGCAGTTTAAAGGAAATTGCTTCACTTGTGGAAAATTCGGGCATGCCGCAAAGGAGTGTAGGCAAGGAAAGGGACCTGGTTCAAAAACAAAGGAAGACAAATCTCAGACTCAGGCCAATCTCACTGAAGAAATCATAGCTGCTGTCAACTCGTCATATTTGTTCAAATAAGGATATGTTCCAGGACTATGATAAAGCATCTGATGGAGAATGTGTCTTCATGGGCAACTCAAGCACTGTGAGTATACTTGGAAAGGGAAAGGTTTCTCTTAAACTTACTTATGGAAAAACTATTGCTTTGCATAATGTTTTGCATGTCCCTGATATTCGTAGAAACCTGATTTCTGGAGCCTTATTGAACAAAGCTGGTATTAAATTAACCTTTGAATCTGATAAACTTGTTCTTACTAAAAATGGTGATTTTGTGGGCAAAGGCTTTTGTAATGGTGGGCTGTTTGTACTTGATATTTTGACTGATAATAAAATTGCTACTGCTTCTGCTTATATTGCTGAATCTGTTACCTTATGGCATGCTAGACTGGGTCACGTAAATGTTGCTTCTGTGAAAAGGCTTAAACAACTTAGGCTAATCCCTGAATTCAGCAATACATCTTTTGATAAATGTGAAGTATGTGTTGAAGCAAAGCACCCTAAAAAGGCCTTTAATAAAATCGGAAACCGGTCTTCGACATTGCTTGAATTAATTCACAGTGATTTAGGTGACTTTAAGAACACTATGAGTAGAGGGGGTAAACGTTATTATATTACTTTTGTGGATGACTTTTCACGATTCACCAAGCTCTACTTGTTAAGTTCGAAAGATGAGGCCGAAGAAAAATTTCTTATTTATAAGGCTGAAGTTGAGAAACAATTGAATAAAAATATTAAAAGGTTAAGAACAGATAGGGGTGGTGAATTTGATGGAGCAACTCTAAAGAAATTCTGTGAACTTAATGGGATTATTCACGAGGTTACAGCACCATATACGCCTGAACAAAATGGGGTAGCTGAACGAAAAAATAGAACTCTTAAAGATATGATGAATGCTATGCTTATCAGTTCAGGAATGCCTTCTAATATGTGGGGTGAAGCTATTTTATATGCTTGCTATGTGCTTAATCGTGTGCCGCATAAAAAATCTGATAAAACTCCTTATGAATTATGGAAGGGTTTCGCGCCCAACTTGAGTTACCTTAAAGTGTGGGGGTGTTTGAGAAAAATTGGGCTCCCAGATTTTCAAAGAAGTAAAATTGGTCCCAAGACTGTTGATGGTATTTTTGTTGGTTTTAATGGTGGTGCATATAGACTTATTCTTAAAGATGCATATGGTTTTGGTCCATTTAAAGAGTCAAGAGACGTTGAATTTTTTGATCATATGTCTATATGTTGATGATATGTTAATTTTTGGTACCAATATTGATGTGGTAAATACTAGCAAGGCCTTCCTAAGTTCCTGTTTTGATATGAAGGATTTAGGAGAGGCAGATGTGATTCTTGGCATAAAAATTACTAGGAATTCATATGGGTTGTCGTTAAACCAGTCTCATTATGTTGAGAAAATTTTAAAGAAATTTAATCAATTTGATTGTACCCCTGTGAAGACACCATATGATCCTAGTATTCATTTGAAAAAGAATAAAGGTCATAGTGTTTCCCAAGAAGAGTATGCCAAGATAATTGGAAGTGTAATGTTTTTGATGAATCATACCAGGCCTGATATAGCATATGCTGTTAGTAGACTGAGTAGATACACTCACAATCCTAATCGTGATCATTGGGGTGCTTTGATTAGATTGTTGAAGTATTTAAAGGGTACTATAAATTGGGGTTTGCATTATCAAAGAAGTCCTCATGTTTTGGAAGGATATTGTGATGCAAATTGGGTGTCGGATAATGATGAGATTCAATCTACTAGTGGTTATGTATTCATTCTTGATGGAGCTGCTATATCTTGGAAATCTTCAAAACAAACTTGTCATGCTAAATCCACACAAGAATCTGAGTTTATTGCGTTGGAGTTGGCTGGTCAAGAAGCTGAATGGCTAAGATGTTTACTTGCTGATATTCCTTTGTGGGGGAAGCCAGCTCCATCAGTTTCAATGCATTGTGACTCACAAGCTGCAATGGGACTAGCGAATAATCAACTCTACAATGGGAAGAAAAGACATATTCGCTTGAGGCATGCTATAATTCGAAGTCTGATCAGAAATAATGTGATATCACTCGAGTATGTAAAATCAGAGAGGAATATTGCAGATCCTCTCACCAAAGGCCTTTGTAGAAAATTAGTGTTGGAGTCAGCACAAGGAATGGGTTTAAAGCCTATTGTGGAGTGAATTGTGATGGACACCCATCTTAAACTTGTTTAAGTTCAATGGGTCAAACGAAATCATAAAAGAACTCATGTTTATATACTACTACCATTCCTATTAATAAAGTGATGTAGTATTTTTATTATTGTCACATGTGTTAGGATGAGCTAATGCTCTTAATAAGTTCATAGTCTCGTAAGAGGTGGTTTGCGACAATACAAACTTGATGAACTTACCTATGTGAATGTGGGGCTATTGCCCAACCCCTTATGAGAGTCCTTTGGCGAAGGACCTCTAGAGCGTTCACGAAAATCCAAGTACAATGTGGGGGCACTTATATAAAAATATAATTTGCGAAATCACTTCTTGATTTGAGAAAGGTTAAAGTGCGCAAATATGTTTTCACTAACTTCCGTGAGAGGTTCAAGGATTTTTCTACCTCACATGGTTTTGAGGCATGTTTGTATGCACCGGTATCAATTCAAGTCCACAAGACATTGGTGCTTAAGAAACCGACTATCCATTGCCCATTAAATTACTTAAATTATTTTTCTTTTGCAGCATGTGGGGGAATGTTAGAATTAATATTAATATAAATATTATTTCTATAGTTTGCTTTAAAAGAAAAATCTAGAAAAATCTTCAAGACTTCTAGAAAAATCTTCAAGACTTTTCAGTTTGTGACTTTTCACTTTGGAGCCTTTTTACCTCCTTGTATTAATGGTGTCTTTTGGCCATTCTTGAAGTTACAAGTTTGAGCTCTTATAAAAGGAGGTCTCCCCCTCATCTTTGCACACACAAAAAAAAACAATTTTCCTCTCATATAGATATAAGTATATTTTTGGGCAATGATCAAGAGTGTTTTCAATCTATTTCTTTGTATTACACCAAAGAAATAGAAGTCGTGTAACCTTGGAGGTTGATTGTCAAGAGGCCGTGTGTACGTAGCTGGACAAATTCAACTTTAGGGCAGTGTTAATTCACGCCACGACTCCTTCATTCTCTCAAGTTCTTTTCGGTTTGCTCTCTTCTTTTCCTACAACTATGAAACAATCTCCATTCAAGAAACTGAAATCTGTTCAAACAACAAATTACAGTAAAGATCATACTTTCAGTATCTTTTTCGGGTATACATACCTTGCTAAATTAAAAATTCATGTTAAACTTACATTTGTTATAGACCTGTCCACAGCATCACATATTGTCATCAGTACCTGTAATGCTTTTATCTTATTGTGTGCTTCTGGATGTTTCTCTATATAACCATACTTTTTAGCGAAGAAATCACGTTCCAGCTGCGCTTCAAACCGAGTATTGTAGGTGCCGTTGATATTGCGTGTCTACTATTATCAATCCCTACCAATTTTTCATTTTCAATTGCTTCCGGAACATGATTGAAACCAGTTGATATCTTTTCTATATCAATGACCATCATCTCTTGCTTATCTAAATAATTACTTGCATGCTTTCCTGTAATTTCCATTGCTTGCTTATTTCCAATCACTTGTTGGTTTTGTTTGGCTTCATAATGCGTACCTGACCTTGCTGCATCTCCAGTATAATCAAACACTTGATTATTGTATCCGTTTGCTTGCTGCACTACAGGATTTAATGGTGATCTTGTTGGTCCTCGAATATAATTGATTCCTTGCTGATTATTGTTTCCTTGAATTTGCTGCACTTCATGATTCAGAGGTGATCTTGTTGGTCCCTGAATATTCTCAATCCCTTGGAGAATGCTAAATTTACGCTCTTGAGACAATGCAGGATAATAAGCTGATCTCGTTGGTCCTCGAATATACTCAATAGATTGCCGATCTTCAAACCTGCCTTGTTGATGCATTATAGGATTAAAAGCTGGCCACATTGGTGCTGATCTCATTGGTCCTTGAATATACGCGATTGATTGTGGATCTTCAAACCTGCCTTCTTGATGTATTACAGGACTTAAAGGTGGCCTCATTGATGCTGATCTCATTGGTCCTTGAATACACGAGATTGATTGTGGATCTTCGGACCGGACTTCTTGATGCATTACAGGATTAAGAGCTGATCTTGTCGGTCCTGGAATATACTTGAACCCTTGCTGCAAAAGAGGATAAGTAGCTGACCTATGGTTTTCTCGAATATATTCAATCCCTTGGCGATCTTTATTTCGGTGCTCTTGCTGCAGTACAGATAAATGTCTGATCTTGTTTTTCCTTGGATATATTCAGTTCCTTGCCAATCTTCATATCCCTGGCCTTGCTGCAGTACAGGATAAATGTCTGATCTGGTTTTTTGTTGAATGTATTGGAGCCCTTTCTGAATGTGCTCCATTCCTTGCTGAATATACTCCACCCACGGCTGCAGTTCAACATACATACCTGATCTTGTCCGTCCTTGAATGTATTCGATCCCTTGCTGACTATACTCCATCCCCTGCTGAATGTACTCCATTCCTTGCTGCACTTCAGCATACATCCTAGATCCTATGAAGAAAAACTAGAAAACAAGATTGAGGAAGATCTAAAAACTGTTACGATATGTGTTTTATACGCAGCTTGCAATTTTCAAGTCTTAGTGATGTCTTTAGTGACTTGACCATCCAATGTGATATAGTTTAAAGTAAGTTTCTATTGCTACCAACTGGATAATATATATATATAATCCAAAGTTGACTTTCTTATATCTTTAGATGCTAAATTTAAGGGAGCCCATTACTCGTAATAGCAAGCTTGGAGCAGTTGTTATTGTCTTATGGCCCCATATCGAGGTGGAAATATTGATGAGGCTAAGTAGTTTTTTTTTTTTCAGGCGAAATGCAGTGAATGTAAACTACATACAGCTTTGAAATCTGAGATACCTATAACTATTAATCCTCGATAAATTACTAAAATTAAATTTTATTTGTGCTAAAAAATTAAGATTTTACATTTCCAGGACCAGTTTAAAACAAATTAAAACTGAGAAATAATTTGCTGGTCTACATCTAGTGGATCTGAAAATTTTATTTATAGCAGAGATCATTACTTGTTGTAATTGCTACTTGAGTAGTTTGATATTATGATGCCATGGATATAAAAACATTGAAGTTCCAATAAGTCGGTAACACACGAAAACCACAGGCTTTACAAATGGTTTTTCTTTTACATATATATTATCAATTTTTTTTATTTTTTTTAAAAAAATACTTGAGGTACAACATTGCCTCAGTACCTGATCTATTTGTTTCTCGATTATGCTCCATCCCTTGCAGGACTTCCCACCGAGTTCCATGTGCCGGTACATGATTAGTATATGATCAATCTAGGTGTTTCTCAGGTATAATCTCTCTCTCCCTTTTTGATTTTCAAATCCACATTCCTGCAGCAGTACATGATTTGTGTGTACCTGATCTAGTTGTCCCTCTAATATGCCAATCTTTTAATCCGCACTCCTGTTCCCATTGCTGATTACTATTCCATCCCCTTGCTGATCTTTTAACCCACGCTCCTCTTCCTTGCATTCATTAGTATCCGATTTAGTTGATTCTCCTATATACTCCATCCCTTGTGGATCTTCTAATCCCAACTCCTGTCACTGTGCATAACGATTATCTGATCTACTTGCTTCTCGAATATACTCCATCCCTAGCCCTAATCCAAGCTCCTGTTGCGTTGCATGATTACCACCTCATCTAATTGCTTCTCAATTATACTCCACTCCTTGCATCCCGAACTTGATACCGCCCATGCCCGTCTGAAAATTCCTCTGCATCCCTAGCAGCAGCTCAGCGTCCATATGCGATCTTGGTCTCTCTGCACTTGAACGCATACATTAGATCATTTGCCCGGTATACTTCATCCCTTGCTCAATATACTCGACCGCTTTCAGCTTCAGCACTTCAGAATTCATACTTGATCTTGCTAAAAAGTTATCACAAAGATTGTAACAAATTTTAGTGATACGTCATGGCCTGAAACTTCTCCCAAATAGGCCTTATGAAATTATGGGTGAAGTTTCATAGCAGTTATGACCTGATTTTAGTGGTGATTTATCATAACTCTCCTTTTGTCCAAGATAAGCCATAGAAATTACGGATGAAGTTTCATAGCAATTTTGAAAAGATTATAGTGGCCGTATTCTCAGGTGTATCATTAGTCTCCTTTTGATATCATTACTCTCCTTCCGATAGCATTGATAGAGGTGCTAATTAAAATATCAATATTGTCAAATAATTAAAAATATTACTAATATAATATTTTTGGCTTTTTTTTTATCAAATTTTCAGAAGAATGCATTTCTGTATTTTTACAAGGGTGTTAAAAGATTTAAAAAGTTCGCAAATTTTGATGATATTCCTACATGGAAGACAGCCAACATGAATTGACACATCATACCAAGAGCTAACAAGAATATAATGATAGATCATGCCCAATTTTAATTGATAATCTTGGACCAGAGCCAACAAGAATACAAATATACAACGATATATCATGTTAGATGAGAGCATTTCTAATATGAGTGTCAAATATAGTGTCAAAGTGCATGTAATATGATTTTACTAATCGAGTACTTATTGGAGTTTTAGGGGTACCGATCAAAATAACCAATTTTTAGCACCCTCCCAAATGAAAACAATGTTATATATACTATTAAAGACATGTACCTTCATGTCTATTTTTAATTATACTTGTATATTAATAATTTGGTAAGTTTAAATGTTAAATGTTGAAGAAATAAATTTTGGTAAAAAATGTGTGCCAAAAATATAATCGAAAAAAGAGACAATAATATATTAAAATTATTAATGAATTCGCAATGCCGACAACCTAAGTTTTTTTTAAGGAATTCTAGCTAAGTTTAAGATACTGTCGCATCATCTTGATAATTGTAGTCCACATCTGGGTTTACTGCCAATCAAGTTTTAGTACATGAAGCATGAGGGGTAAATCTGGCGTTATTGCAGGAACTCCCACCACATAATCACATCATCAATGATGTAGGATTAAAAATCAGTGATCTTTTTCCGCTGCATAGTGCACGATAAAATTTCAGGTCCGGGGTTAATCGATCTTCCCACTCAGGTGAGGCAAAAAAACCCAACCCATTGTGTTATGCCGGTTCAAACAAAACGAATGGGTTTCCTTCTACGCAAGGTTATGCTAGGAGTTCTATCAGGCCTCAAATATCACAGTACATGGATAGTAAACTGTAAAATGAAACTGAACAATTTCTATCATCTTCTTTTTAGGTTTTATCACAACACTCCGTGAGGCAAGTGATCTTGAACCAACACCAAGAAAATAAATTGGAAAAATATGACATTGAAAATGGCAGATGGGAGTATTGCAAACTGTGCTACAACACGAAATTATGCATTCTAAGGTAGCAAATAGACACGAACTCATTTTGATTGCAAGTCGCTTAAATAAACAAGCCCCCTAAATCGGTACCACTACCCATTCTGCCCCAACCTCCAGTTATGACGACTTAACTAGCCATTGACATCGAGCCTGTTTGCAGCATTACCCCTAATTGCTTGACATTGTCTCCTACACTTCACAAAAAAATTGCTAAAATTCATATACAATGTCTATTCTGCATATACTAAAGGAGGACATAATCATCAGGCTGTCATGGAATCTAATTAGGCTGGAGACCTGTAGTAAGACATCAGCAAAATTTCAAATGCTTGTCAAACAAGAGTTGGGAAAAACTACACCTATAAAAATCCAAAACTTGTGCAAATCAACTTCTTAAACAGAGAGTGCTAATTACTAAAGCTAATTGAAAAATCATTGTAAGTCTTGAAAATCCACCAACTATTCAGAGCCCGGATTCCTCTAGTTACAAGTTACAAATCAAATTTGTCACACAAAAGGCAAAGTAATTAGAAGTAGGATAGCAATTTTGTCACTTGCCTAAACATAATGACGCTAGTAAAATTTCGGGCAACCATTTGTTCATCAGGACAATGATTTGATTGCATGGAAATTTATTTAACCGAATCAACCCAAGTCCCTCATTTCAAATCACCAAATCTACATCGAAATTCAAAGCCAACTTAATCCAACTCTACCAATAACAATAAAAAACACTTGAAATTACATACACTGCCACAATTTTTTACCAAACAAAGTCTACATCTAAATATAAATCAATACCAGAACATTAAAACACGACAATCAGTCACATACCAATTCCATTCCACAAAACAATCCAAAACAATACCACAAGTAAACATCACATATAATATAAGCTACAAACCTAACATTGCAGATAATGTACCAATTTCCGCACAAAATAAGCCGGTAGAATACGACATAATTCCATTCATCTAATTTCTTCGAAAATAAAACATAGATCTACATTTGCGGGATACGGATCAATCTAGGTTACAAAAACCTAACCAAACCGCTCCAAAAAATTTCTGATATCACATTCTCAAACAATATTCAGTAATTAACTAAACATCTAGTAAAATTCACCGTAAAATCAGATCCAATTCAACTCGTATGACATGAAATTGACTTAAATTGACCTTTTTAGACGCGCGTGACAACAGCAGGAGCAGCAGCAGCCGCAGCAGACGACGCAGCGCCTCCGAGAAACGACAAGAATCCGGAGTTCACCTGTTCCTGATCATCCAAAAACAAATCCTCCGGCACTCTAAACGCGCCGTGCGCACACACAATCGCCAATCCAATCAACACCGCCGTTATAATCACCGATCCAACGCTCGTGAGAAACACCACAACTATCGTAAACACAATTAAAATGCCTAGGGTCTCGCGATCGGAGAAAGTCCGGCCGAGAACAACTACCGGCTGATCGGCGGGACGAAAGAGGTAGAGAAACAGCCACGCGCCGAGGAGAGAGAGGAGAACGATGAGAGAGAAAGGATGAGAAAGGAGAGAGAAAGCGAGTATGATTGCGAGTACAGTTAAGTAGTTAACGCGGAAGTAAGAAAAGTTTTTACGGACGCGCGTGGCGGCGTCGGTGATGGAGTCAGGACGAGAGAGAGAAGAGCGGTCGATGAGTTCGTACCAAGGACGGCGTTGAGTGAAGGCGCGTCGAATAGAGGAGGAGAGGCGCGTGAGAAAAGCGCGTAGAGCGGGGGTGGTGAGGGGAGGTTGAGATTGAGAATCTGGGTTTGAGATAGGGAGAGGGGATTGCTGAGACATGTTGTGCGGAGGAGACAAGGTTGCTTTTTTTGTGATGATTTATACATAACAGCATATATATACGCAGTGTCTTTAGGCTTCTTGTTTTTCGGTTAGATTGTTTTGGCATAAGATTTTCGAACAAGTCAACAGTTCCGTTATAAAAATCACTCAAAAATATTTATATATTTAATTTAACTGATTTTAGATAAATTATCAGTTATTTAATTTTTTAAAAATAACTTAATAAATTATAAATTGATAATCAATCAAATAGTTTCGAATTTCAAGATTTGTAACCATGATCAATGCGGAGGACATTATCGGATTTACATTTTTTAAAATAATATATAGTAGCAAATTTAGTTAGTTGTTTTCAAATCAAAGTTCTTGGAGCTAAATGAGGAAATATCGGGTGAAGTCAGCTTTGGAGACGGCTCTACAGTAAGCATAAAGGGGAAGGGGTCTGTGACGTTTGTGTGCAAGAATGGTGAAACACGCACACTTGAAAATGTTTATTATATTCCAACACTCCGGAATAATATAATCAGTATAGGACAGTTGACGGAGGTTGGAAACACAATCAACATGAAGGGAGATATGTTGTGGGTGTATGACATCCATGACAAGTTACTTATGAAGGTGAAGCGATCGCAGAATAGGCTGTACAAAATTGTGATTAACACTGAAAACTCCAAGTGTCTGATGACTAAACAAGACGAGGTGTCGAGACTCTGGCATAAGCGTTTAGGACACGTTAATTATCATGCGTTGTCCTTGATGCTCAGAGATAGAATGGTGAACGGATTGCCAAAGATAACACAGCCGAGTGAGGTGTGCACTGATTGTCTTATGTCTAAACAAACCAGAAAGAAGTTCCCTTCACAGTCAAACTACAACGCAACCAAAGTGTTGGAGTTAATCCATGGAGACTTGTGTGGTCCAATACTTCCGGAGACAGCCTCAGGCAAAAGGTATTTTTTCTTGCTAGTAGATGATTATAGCCGTTATATGTGGGTTTATTTTCTGAAGAGCAAAGATGAAGCCTTGAATGCTTTTAAGAATTTCTGTGCTTTGGTGGAGAGAGACCCAGATAAGAAAGTGAGAGTTTTCCGCACTGATCGAGGTGGTGAATTTGGGTCAAATGATTTCAAATCTTATTGTGAAAAGGCTGGAATTAAGCGACACTATACGGCACCCTACACCCCACAACAAAACGGGGTGGTGGAACGTCGCAATAGGACAGTTGTCGAGATGGCAAGAAGCTGTTTGAAACAAATGAAGATGCCTTCATTTTTGTGGGGAGAAGCAGTTAGGCACTCAATATATCTTCTGAATAGACTTCCAACAAGATCTCTGTCAGGTATTACTCCGTATGAGGCCTAGAATGATAGAAAACCACACGTTGGACACATAAGGGTGTTTGGGTGCATAGCTCATATGAAGGTGCCCAGTCAACATACACGGAAATTGGACGATCGAAGTAAACAAGTCATCAACTTGGGAAAAGAACCAGGGACAAAAGCTTATCGTCTTTATGAACCGAATGAGAACAAAGTTTATGTTAGCAGGGATGCAACGTTTGAAGAAGAGAAATCGTGGTTCTGGTGTGAGAAAATTGGTGGGGAAAACAGTCAAGTTGGTGTGTTTACGGTCGCTGGAGATTCTGAGACAGGGGAGAGGGAACTCCGAGATGAGAACGACGAAAACGCAGGAAGCAACAGCCCACGCAGTGTACAGTCTGAAGCTGCAGAAACACCAGGGACACAGTCACCAGTGCCAAGGTTAAACCGTGAGGATTACGATGATAGTACCGAGCCGAAGAAAACCAGAAACCTCAGGGAAATATATGAGGAGACAGAGGAAATGCAGCTAGATGAGGAACTCTATTTAATGGGAATTGAAGAACCCATGAACTTTGCACAGGCTGCTAAGGATTGAAACTGGAATATGGCGATGGAGAGGGAGTTACAGTCAATAGAGAAGAACGAAACTTGGAAATTAACTGAACTTCCTCAGGGTCAAAAGGTTATAGGTTTGAAATGGATTTTCAAGTTAAAGAAAGATGCAGAGGGAAATATCGTGAAACACAAAGCGAGGTTAGTTGCCAAAGGGTATGTGCAGGAACACGGAGTCGACTTTGACGAAATATTTTCCCCGGTTACCAGACTTGAAACGGTCAGGTTACTGCTGGCATTGGCGGCAAAAGAGGAGTGGGAAGTTCATCATCTTGACGTAAAAACAACATTTCTTAATGGTGAAATAAGTGAAGATGTCTATGTGAGTCAGCCTGAGGGGTTTGTGAAGTGGGGAAAAGAAAAACTGGTCTACAAGCTGTCAAAGACCTTATATGGTCTTCGCCAAGCACCTCGCGCTTGGTATGCAAAGTTAAATGAATGCCTTGAGAAGTTGGGATTTAAAAGGTGCCCGTCAGAACATGCCGTTTACACAAGAACAAATGGAGGAGAAAAATTAATTATTGTTGTTTACGTGGATGACCTCCTGGTGACAGGAAGCATCGTGGCTGTGATCGAGAGTTTCAAAAACCAGATGAACCAAAGCTTTGAAATGACAGACATGGGCTTGTTGAGCTACTACTTGGGAATCGAGGTGCAGCAAAACAAAGGATGCATCAGACTTAAGCAAACAGGATACACACGTAAGATTATCGAGAAGGCTGGTTTGAAAGGCTGCAATCCAACTAAACTCCCAATGGATCCGAAGGAACGAATTGACAAGGATGAAGAAGGCAAAGCAGTGGATGTCACACAGTACAAGAGCATGATCGGGGGTTTGAGGTATTTGGTACACACTAGACTGGATATTGTATTTTCTGTTGGGATAGCAAGTAGGTATATGGAGCGTCCAACCATGGTTCATCAGAATGCAGCCAAAAGAATTCTTCGATATGTTCAAGGTACGTTACATTTTGGTCTGGTGTACAGCAAAACCAGTGGGAATAACATATTAACTGGTTTTAGCGACAGCAATCTGGGTGGTGATTTAGTCGATAGGAGAAGTACGGGGGGAATGTGCTTCTACCTGAATGAGAGCCTCATTACATGGGTTTCGCAGAAACAAAGATGCGTGGCCTTGTCTTCTTGCGAGGTGGAATTTATGGCTGCGACTGCAGCAACGTGTCAAATGATTTGGTTTCGAAATGTACTGAATCAGATAGCTGCAGAATGCAATGGTCCAGTAATTCTTTATGTTGATAACAAGTCGGCGATAGACTTGGCTAAAAATCCTGTATTTCACGGGAGAAGTAAACATATCGACACGCGATATCACTTTATAAGGGAATGTGTTGAAAGAGGGGAAATCATATTGAAGCATGTAAACAGTGAAGTGCAGAAAGCAGATGTCTTGACAAAAGCACTGACGGTGGCCAAGTTTGAGAAAATGCGAAGTCTGCTGGGAATCAAGGAACTGTCTGAACGAGTTAAAGATTAAGGGGGGATATGTTGGTTTAATCTTTAACTTGGTTTGAGTTTTTAAATAAAGCTGATAACGTCTTGTTTTTATGTCGGTAAGTCATTTGTTTGGATAGTCGTAGAAGTAGCTGGTTTGTAGGAGTTTGAATAAGTCAGGTTGTTTAGTAAGTGTAGGATGCTTGCTCATGATCGTGTCCTAGTTTGTAGGCATTCTGGTTTTCCCACGTTTCAGTTTGTATCGTCTTTATATTGGAAAGTTATCAGCAATAAAAAAATCAAGCCTTCTGGCAAGCAAAGTGTGAAGCTTTTCTCAGTTTTATATCATACAGTTAATACATATTTAGTAGCTAATATTATTAACAAGAGAATTTGCCCTGGTATATTATTGGGGATTTTAATAATTTAACGAGTGCGGATGAGAAAAGAGGGCCTCACCCATTTTATTTACTGCAAGGATTTGTTGATGTTGTGAATGAGTGCGGCCTGGGGGATTTAGGTTTTATAAGGGATAAATATACTTGGGAGAAATCTCGTGGTAAGCCAAATTGGGTTCAGGAGAGACTTGATAGGGGCTTCGCAAATCAAACTTGGTGCAACCTATTTCCATGTGCAGAGGTGCAAATTTTGGAGGTTAGCATGTCAGATCATTTGCCTCTGTATTTACATTTGCAGAAGCAAGTTTATCAACCTAAAGAGCGTCAGTTTAGGTTTGAAAATTCATGGCTTAAAGAGAAGGAATGTGAAGTTGTGATTCGAAATGGGTGGAATGAGTTACCAGGACTTGACATTGTAAATAAAATAAAGTTATGGGATACCAGGCTACAAGAGTGGGGGGTGGTTTAGCTGCTGAGTATAAGCAACAGGGAAAAATGTATCGAGCTAAGCTTAGAAACTTACGATCACAGAGAGATGCATATGGGGTAAATCTGTATAACGAGGTGAGATGGCAGTACATGATTTTGTTAGAAAAACAAGAAGTATATTGGAGGCAATAGGCAAAAAAAAATTGGTTACGTGAAGGTGATAATAATACGCGATTCTATCACAAGTTTGCATCTGGAAGAAGGAAGTCTAATTACGTAGAAAGAATCAAGGATGGTAATGGTGTATGGAGGGAAACGAAACATGAAGTCCAGGAGGTTATTCAGGGGTATTTTTCTCAGCTGTTCACTGTAACGAATCTAGATGGCAAACTTTCAGACCGTGAGACTGTAAAGCAGGTGTCGGAGAAGGAAAATGATGATTTGATTGCTGATATTACACCAGAGGAAGTAAAAAATGCAGTCTTTTCTATGCATCCAGACAAATAACCAGGTCAAGATGGATTTAATCCTGCATTCTTTCAGTCATTCTGGAATGTAGTAAGAGATGCTGTGGTTCGATTTTGCCAGCAGTTTATGGAAACTGGGTTACTTTCTGCAGGTATGAATCACTCTTTAATTTGTTTGATCCCCAAAATAAAAGTGTCTCTAACCATGTCTGATTTTAGACCCATTTCGCTTTGTAATGTTTTGGTGAGAATCTTGTCTAAGGTTTTATCAAACCGATTGAAAAGGTAATTAGGGTCGATTATATTTGTAGACAAAGTGCATTCATAGAAGGTCGTTCACTCACAGACAATGCTTAACTAGCTTTTGAGGTGAATCATTATATGAAACGGAAAACACAGGGGCAAAATGGTTTAGCGACTCTAAAAATAGATATCTCTAAGGCGTATGATCGATTAGAGTGGGGTTTTATTCATAATATGATGATAAAGTTTAGCTTCCATGACCTCTGGATAAGACGAGTAATGCAATTCATTCAATCTGTTTCATATAGTTTTTTACACAGAGATGGGGAATTTGGGTACATTCAGCCTCAACGGGGATTACGTCAGGGTGACCCTATCTCGCCATATATCTACATAATATGTGCAGAAGGGTTAAATGCTATGATTAGAAGGAGTGAGCATGTTGGGTTGTTACATGGCTGTACGGTTGCAGGAGGGGCACCGACGATTTCTCACTTGTTATTTGCAGACGATTGTTACTTCTTGTTTTGTGCAAATGCAAATGAAGCAGATATGATGAAAATAATTTTAAATCGGTATGAACATAAGTCAGGGCAGATGATAAACTACAACAAATCAGTTGTTACTTTCTCACCTAATACGACTGATAATTATAGGAATGCAGTATGTGAGGAGTTGGGTGTTCACGAAGCAGCAGTACTTGGCCGTTACCTAGGTATCCCAATGCGCATTGGAGGCAACAGGGTAGATGAGCTTAAATTTCTGGTGGAGAAAATTGATAAGAAGTTACAGAACTGGAATAATCAAACCTTATCAAAAAATGGGAAGGTTATTTTGCTTAAAACAGCAGCGCAGTCCATACCAAATTTTTGGATGGAGCTCCTATTGATTCCAAATTCTATTTGTGATAGGATTGAAAAACGGATGAACGCTTTTTGGTGGGGGGAAAGTGGAGTAACTGGTGGGATTAAATGGCTGTCTTGGGATAGAATATGCACAATCAAGGAAGAAGGAGGTTTAGGTTTCAGGAAACTGAAGGATTTCAACATATCTATGTTGGCAAAGCAGTCTTGGAGATTGATGGTGGAGATTAATCCTTTAGTTAGTAAGTTCATGAAGGCACGTTATTATCCTGACTCAGATTCCTTGGATGCTTCACTTGGATCAAATCCATGTTATTTGTGGAGAAGTCTCTGGGCAACTCAAGATATGATGAAACAGGGAATACAGAGGAAAATCGGCAATGGACTAACAACTATGGAGTGGAAGGTTCCTTAGCTTCCGGATTTAGAAGATGGCTACGTTAAAACAATGGTCCATGAGCAGTTACAGCATACTACTGTGCAAAATTTATATGCTGCAAATCAAAAAATGTGGGATGTGGATGTAGTATCAGATCTATTTGATGAATGGGATAAGAAGCTTATTTTACAAATTCCAATTACCGTACGTGACAAGGAGAATTCATGGTATTGGATAATAGATCAAAAAGGGGAGTTTACTGTCAAAAGTTGTTATAGAAAAGTTCGAGGTGAATATGCATGTGTTGATCGAGTATTCTGGAAGAGGATTTGGAGCTTACAGATACTAGGAAAGATGTTAAATTTCATATGAGGGCCTGCTCTAATGTGTTGCCAACTGCAGTGGCCTTGCAAAGTAAAAGGGTCAATGTTACTTCCTGGTGTTCATGGTGTCAAGAAGCTATGGAAGATGCAGTTCAAGTGCTTTTTGATTGCAGTATAGCTCGAGACGTATGGTGCTCAGCTGGATTGCAGAATGTTATCACGGTAGCTAACAGTGATACGGTCATGACAGTGTTGAAGCGAGTACTTAATGTAGGAACACGAGAATAATTTGTCATGGTGTATTTGCTGTGCTGGAGTTTATGGACAAGACGAAATAAGTGGGTGTGGGAAAGAATACGAATGTCCGTGTTTGGTATTAAAGCAATGGCATGTAACTTAGTGACAGATTGGAGACGTGCTAGGAGTCAGGATGGTATAGGCTCAGATAAGAGGACTGGACATTGTAAAACTTGGACGAAACCTCATTGGATCAAAATAAATATTGATGCATCATATATAAGGCAGTGGAAGCTAGTATTGGGGTTGGTTGTGTGGTTCATGACAATCATGGTAAATTTCTAAGGGATGAAACTAAACTACTGTAAGGTACTACAAATGCCAGGGAGGCGGAAGCTTACAACCTCAAAGAAGCTATAGAATGGATCAGAATGTGGAAAACAACGAGGACGCTCAAATTTTGATACTATTGTGGAGATTTATAGTGATAATCGTAGACACTATAAGAACGTGTCAGTTGTTTTTGTTAGTAAATCAACGAATAGTGTAGCTCATGCCTTGGCCCAGGCTGCATATTCTTTGTCTGGTCCTATGGAGTGGAATAATACTGCTCCCGATTTTATCTCATATAATCTTATATTGGATGCAATTTAATGGAAGCAAGTACGTTTTACTAAAAAAAAATGTATTTATTCTTTTTCTTTAAATTATGTTTTTTGACATATTAAATTTAAAAAACGTAATACCTACAAGTTAAAACCCGAATAACCTACTTGCAGAATTTTTTTAATTAATATAAATATGAACTGACAGAAAAGCAGATAATGATGTGCAATAGCAATGGCAGTAATATTGCATCAAGTCAACTGTTTTTCCTCGATAAAAAATGCAACCACCAAACTATTCTTACACTACCAATAAATGGTAATAACGTGCAGCAATGGTGGTACAGAGTACAATTACATGAGTATAATAATATCAATCCAACCACTGAGAAGAAATGTAGAAACTGGAGTAACAAACATGCTTATCTGTTTACATTACATTCCTAGTTGACTTGAGAGGATTGCAATTCATGGAAGACTCTGCAGGATGTTAAATGACAATGTAGGTTCATGAATATAAAGCAAGTTATTTCATCTCACCATTCATGCCAGCTTACATATAATTTGTTTTACTTGAACTGTTGAACAAAGTGTCTTGGATATATTAAGTTCAGGTAATTCTTACAGCCTTGCTACTTTTCGAAACTATATTCCAGTGCCTTAATTTTTTTGCATTTCAGTAATGTCCGGTAGTGGATGATTTTCGAAACTCTATTCCAATGCCTTAATCTTTTTTCATTTCAGTAATGTCTAGCAGTAGATGATTAGGGTCATGTTCGGCTAAAAAAACATGTAAAAATAGAAATCGCGGTTATGATGATCACTTGAACTATTGGATCATCAATAACAGAGGGTTGTGATGAGCTTGCATTTTCGATGTTGATTTAGTTTTAATTTGAGTACAAGGCTGATTATATTGATATGTTCTGATGATTAATTTATCAGGAAGAGAAATGGCAGGAACAAGTAGCTCAGCAATTTCTACTGAAAGGGCATTGCAGCATGATCACTCTATTGAAATATTTACACCACCTCATCCTCCTCGCCCACTCTCTCCTTCTCCGCCTCATCATCATCGCCCTGGACCTAATTTGCCTTCAGACGTATATCTTTCAGGTTAGCCTTCATCCTTGTCATTTTGTGGGTGTGTTTCCGTATACAAGCTTATGATTTCATGATTTACTTGAACATTTTTGGATATAGTACAAATTCTGCACAACTAATACTCAATATCTAGCAACTGAACTAATGATTTCCACTTTCAGAAACGTTGCAAACTTGCAAATACTAGTTTCTTAATTTTCCAGTTACACCCTCAACCCTCAAAGTCAACAGGGAATCTTAGTTATCTAAGGTCTGATGTAGAACTTACATTACCTGTTCTTGTTGCATCTAAAATGCACAACCATGTGGAGAACAAGTGTAATATTGACAATTATCACTTGTTAAGTAATTAGTCGCTCTAAAACTTTAAGTTGTCAGAGAAAGGCCCCAAACATGACCTTATGCTATCCAACATCACTATCCGAATAAATATGATTCATTGCCAGTTTAGGAATAGAAGTATAGAATTGTGTACATATTTACCTTGTGTTCCATCTTAGTTGATATAGTTTCAATAGAGTTGGCTATATGTTTTGCCTACACTATATGTTCCTTCGGAATCCTACCTCTTTAGTCGAAACTTGAGGATGGATAATAACAACATCAAAGGTATGCCTTGAGTAGTTTGATTTTATTTAGTTTGGAGCAATGTAAGTCTTATGGTATTGATATGAGCCTATGATGTCAATCTCCATTAATCTTTTTCTGATTAAACAAAACAAAATCTATATTCTCTATTTTTTGGATTACGATATTGGTACTAAGCTATTACATTTGAACTTTACACAGAGGATGAAAGAAAAAATTACCTAGCTATATGTTTACCGCTCTATGAAGCTGCACTCAAAGGTGACTGGCAAGCTGCACAAAGGATCATAGGCAAATGTCCGAAGGTGATAAATGTGAGCATTACCAAGAATTATGAAACTGCTCTTCACATTGCCTCGTCGACAAAACACGCTCACTTTGTGGAAAAGCTGGCAAGTTTAATGAAACCTGAGGACTTGGAACTTCAAAACAAAAACTGGAATACAGCTCTTTGTTTAGCAGCAACAGCTGGAACAGTTAAAATTGTTGAGATTATGGAGAAACAGAAACCTAACCTTCTCAGCATACGCGGAAACAATAATATGTCACCACTCTTGATGGCAGCTTTGTTTGGACACAAAGATATGGTGTCATATCTTTATTCTAAGACTAAAAATATGACAGGTGAAGATTGGACTGATATGGATAGAACAATGGTGATGAATGCTTGCATCAGCGCGAAGCTATATGGTAAGCTTTTTCCTTGTAGCAACAAGCTAATCAAATCAAGTTTTTTTTTAATCTTATAAGCTTTTTACACCATTTTAAATCAAGATAATGTCACGTATTCCTTTAATATTTCCTTTTGTTTAGCCAAATTAAGCGACGCAAAAAAGATGCACATAGATTGCTTGGGATTCACAAACAAATAAAAAAGTATTAGCCTCTTTTGTCATGTCCACAAAAAATCAAAATTTTGACTTATATATGATAAGTCTAAAATCTAACGTTCTTGAGAGAATTGATGATCAACGATATTTAGTGTAAAGCACTACATAAGCCTTTTCTGAGTATTTAACCTGTTGAATAAGGAATATATAAAGTGGCTATGAGAAAGTTGTTTTTTCTGCAAAATGTTCGTTCAAGATGATTCTACAGTAGGATTTAAGGGTTCAAGCATATCTAAGTATAACTTTATTAATCTGCAGCTTTAGATCCAGGATTCTACATCTCTCCATTGGCATCTATTATAGATGTTGTAATTGTGCTTGAGATATAGCAAGGTACAACTCTCTGGATGCAGGGTATCTGGATTCTGAAGTATCACATAAATAATTTAAGATGCTTTTAAGAAATTCCTTGTTAAGGCCTGACATATATACTACTCATTTGCTGAATTATAACTTCAGCCAAAGAATTTGTCATGCTTCCTGTTTCATCGAACGCCTTATATTGTTTCGCTGGAACTCTAGATAATTTTCTCTGAGCACTAGTTTCATTTAAGTCGTTATAACAGTTTACCAAAATTTGTAGATGTGGCATTGAAATTATTGCAACATCACAAGAAAAAACTGGCTCTGGTAACTGACAAGAATGCACTCCATGTTTTGGCTAGAAATCCATCAGAATTTGCTGGAAAAAGGCAGCCTGTTTTTTGGAGACTACTTAATAAAAGTAAGTTCTCGGTTATCTACTGGTAGATGTATTTTCTTTTGTGGCACTAATGATGCATGTAATATTTTTGTATACAAATAAAAAAGATCAAAAAGTTCAGAAATAAACAAACTTCCCAAAACGAAAGAAACTGGAATAATTTTAGGTTCTCTATGTTATGTACAAGGTATGTAATTATCCATCCATTAATATTCTTTCACAGTATTACCTGGATTGAGCGTAGGACCTGGTGAGAAGAAGTGTCAAGCACTTGAAATAGTCAAGATAATCTGGGGAGAGATTGTTGAACAGAGGGATGATGATATATGGGACATAATCAGAGGCCCTCAAGAGACAATACGAGTCAGAGAAAGTAACCACCCTAATGCTAAGTATATTGATCAAAGAGTACATCAGTCTCGGCTTTTGTTTGTTGCTGCTGCATTGGGCAACACTCAGTTTATAATTGAGCTTCTTCGATTGTGCCCTGAGCTGATATGGAAAATAGATGACCATGAACGGACAATTTTCCATGTCGCGGTTTTACATCGTCAGGAGAGTGTCTACAATCTGTTATACGAGATAGGCTCAATTAAGGATCTTGTAACTACTTTCAGGGACATAAGTGGCAACAATATACTACACTTGGCTGCTATGATGCCAGAACCAAATCGACTTCATATTGTATCGGGAGTAGCTCTTCAAATGCAAAGGGAGCTACTGTGGTTTAGGGTAAATATTCTTTCCTTTGAACACCTCAAAAGATAAGTTTTTTTTTTTTGCTAATTTAGAAGAGTACATTCTTTTCATGTACTCCATATTTGGGATATGGTCAATTACATAAATATAAAATGGTCACGCGCACAAGCCTCCACAAAGTGTTGAACTGCTGACCTCATATTACCAAGAAAAAGAGGGGGTTTGCATTAGGAAGCCTAGCAGATCCAACCTTCAATTTTTTCAGAAGATACATGCTATTCCTATATGTTAATTCTTACACTTCACTAACAAGTTGTAAAAAATATATATCAGGAAGTAGAAACTATGGTGCATCCTTCTTTAAGAGAAATGAAGAACAAACAAGGAAAAACTCCCCAAGGTTTATTCAGTGCCCAGCATGCAGAGTTGATGGAGAAAGGGGAAAGCTGGATGAAGGAGACAGCATCTCAGTGCATGGTTGTTGCCGCCCTCATAGCTACAATTATGTTTGCAGCAGCTTTTACTCTACCAGGTGGAAACAACCAGGACAGCGGAGATCCAATATTCAAAAATGAAAGTGCATTCATCGTGTTTGTAATAACGGATGCCATATCATTGTTCAGTTCCTCAGCTTCTATACTCATGTTCTTGGCCATCCTCACAGCACGTTATGCAGAAAGAGATTTTTTGGCATCATTACCTATAAAGTTGATGATTGGGCTCCTAGCACTTTTCATTTCAATTACTACAATGATGATTGCTTTCAGTGCGAGCTTCTTCCTAGTTTATACAAAAGGAATGAAATGGCTACCTTATCTAATCGCCGGGTTAGCTGGAGTGCCTGTTGTTTTATTTGCTAGACTCCAGTATGGTCTCTTTGTTGATGTAGTTCGCACAACACTCAGTTCTAGGTTTCTGTTTAAGCCTAAGAAACACATGCTTTACTAAAGAATTCTATTCTATCTTTGTTGCTTATATAGTATGTTGTGACTTGTAACAGTTCATGTTCTCCTTAAAATATGCTTCGGTCCCCCTTCATATATAGTAATGTGTGGTTTGGTCAATATACATTGGTTAGGCCAGAACACACATGTATGAGTTCCTTTCTTTTTCAATCTGTAAGATACTAACAGAAGGAGTACATAGTGTTTATGTTGGTTCTGGTATTAGCCGAATGTGAAATTCACATTAACTGTTAATTCGGATTTACATTGTTTTAACGATGTTGTTATAGTAATTCTGCAAACAGGTCAGTACCCTACAAAAATTAACACTCTCTGGCAATTACTTGTGAAGCAGACATATATATGGCAAATATATAACCTTTGCAATCTATAACAAACAGAAAATGCTATGCTTTTTTTAAAATATACAGCTACTCTGATTTGTAAACAAGGCCTCCTGCTGTGTCTAATGCCTCACGGACTTCA
The DNA here is from genome assembly GCF_009905375.1 of Apium graveolens. Classification (NCBI taxonomy): domain Eukaryota; kingdom Viridiplantae; phylum Streptophyta; class Magnoliopsida; order Apiales; family Apiaceae; genus Apium; species Apium graveolens. Next base: position 176,246,888 of record NC_133656.1, read on the forward strand.
GTTCCGAGGAAACAATCAACGACAATGCATTCTAATCTACTTATCTACCTACCATTCTATGCTATTATCCAACTTGTTGGAACTTCTGCACAACTTAACTATGCGTTTTAATTAAAAATGTGTCATGAGTCACCATAAAATAAACGGAAGATTAACTTAATACGCAACATGTGTGTAAATTTCGGATTATAAATAACATTACAGGCAATGCATGTAGCGCGGGTGTGAATGTGTGGTGTGGCTACTGGCTAGTCAAGGTAACCTGTCCTTGTACAAGAACCATGCAGATCATCATAATTTAATTTGTCAACTGCATGTTTTTATCATTTGATTGCCTCTCTCCAACCGCAGTCTGTCGAGTAGCACATAAAGTAATATTGTCACAACAACTACAAGTATAATAAAGAAATTGATTAACTAACTAAGCAGCCACGCTTGCTTATCTGTTATATTTTAATCTTAGATGATTTGGATTAAGGTAAGGTTATGGAAGTCTCTGCTGAAACGTAAGACTGATCGCGTTCAATATAAAGCAAGCAAGGTGTTTCATCTTAATTATTCAGACCATTCATGCTTGCATAAAATTTGTGTTGACTTAAAGAAAGGTGAATTAGCAGATTTTTAGTAAAGGTAATTTCCTTCAGCTTTTTTTCTTCTTTCTGAGATTCAACTCTCATATTGACTCATCTCTTCAAATTATCTTACTCTGCACCTCTCATTCACTAATCTCTCTCTCTCTCTCTCTCTCCCTCTCTCTCTCTCTCCTGATTTTTATGTATGTTTGCAATGATGAAACAGGACGAGATTGGCAGGAACAAGTAGTTCAAGATCATCTGCTGACATGGAACTACAGCCACATCACTCTATTAATATTCCTACACCACCTCAACCAAATTTTCCTTCAACTATATATGTTTCTGGTTAGCAGTTTCGTTTTCATTATGTATGTGTGCGAGCAAATTTTTATTTTTTTTTGATAAATTTATTTATTTCGAAGAGACCCGTGTGAACAAATTTTACACTACAATAAGTTTAATTAATAGAGTGATGTGGCGTATTTAAGATCTAAAAAACAAATAAATTTTGAAATTCTGGATGAACAAATGTTCTGGTTAGCAACTACAAATGAAATAATAAATTTTACGATGATGGCAAATTAACGTAGGATTATGGCTTATTTAAGATCTAAAAATCCAGTAAGTAGATATTCAGGGCACATTGCAATAAGACTTCGGAAAAGTTGGATGCTTAATATGAAAGTAGTAATTTGAGGTGAGCTAAGGTTCTAGCACCTCAGATCTGACGTATAACTTAGTTTCTTGTTCTCTTTAGTTGCCTAAGCAAACTGCTTCTATCTAATGGAAGCCAAGTAATCTGATTTATGTTACAATAATAATAATAATAAGTTATGCCTGAGATAGTTTGATTTTAAATGAGATGGAGAAGTTCTCAAGGCACCAGAGATGTGACTGTTCACGTTTTTTTAACAAATCTAAAACTTAAACTCAGCATATCAAATGAATAGTTAATATATCAATATTTGTAATAAGTTGAGAAAATATCTGTACTAAGCTTTTATGCTTGAAATTTACAGACAGAGAGAATTACCAAGCCATTTGTTTGCCACTCTATGAAGCTGCACTCAAAGGTGATTGGCCAGCTGCTCAAGGAATCATAGGCAAATTTCCACAGGTGATAAACGTGAGCATTACCATGTATCATGATACTGCTCTTCACATTGCATCGTCGACAAAACACACTTACTTTGTGGAAGAGCTGGTGAAATTAATGCAACCTGAGGACTTGGAACTTCAAAATTATCACTTAAACACAGCTCTCTGTATAGCAGCATCAACTGGAACTGTTAAAATTGCAGATATTTTGGTTAAAAAGAACCCCAACCTTCTAAGGAAACGTGGAGCCAACGATATGTCACCACTCTCGTTGGCAGCTCTGTTTAGACGCAATGACATGGTGTCATGTCTTTATTCTAAAACAAATAATATGACGGATGATGAGTGGACCAGTACGGATAGAGTAATGCTAATGCATGCTTGTATTAGTGCAAATCTTTATGGTAAGCATCCTCTTGCTAGCAACATACTAATTACTAAAAAATTCTATTTGACAGATTAAGCCCTGCAGAAAAAATGCACGCAGACTTGATTGCAAGGGATATATGTGACAGCAGCACTAGCAGAATGAAAAATAAACCTAAACTTGCCCTATTTGACAGGCCTAATATCATTGCACTTATTTATGGTCAACAATCTGTAAATTGGAACATGACAGAACCCTGATCTGAATATTACACTTATTGGCTATTGAAACAGGGCAAGTAACAAATATGGTAAATATGAGAAGGTTTCATTTTCTGCATTTTTTTTAGTGTAAGCATAGGATGTATTGGTTTTTCACTCTAAAGTCACTCTGCTGCTCTAAAGTCAGGGTGCGACCTAGCTGATTAATGTTCTTTTACATGATTCTTGTTTGTCGTTATAGATATTGTGCTTGACACATAGGAAAGTTCAAATATCTTCATGCAACATATCTGGATTCAATAGTAACTTAATATGGTTTAGGGCTTGATATAATACCACTCGTTTGTTAAATTATTACTCAGCTTAGGAATTTCTTATGCTTCTTATTTCATTGAATGTTTTGTACTGGAGCATTTTGATTGGTTTGCTATAACATTAGCTTAATTTGTTAAGTTGCTATAACAGTTACTAATATCATGTAGATATTGCATTGAACTTATTGCACCATCACAAGAAAGAACTGGCACTGGCAACTGACAAGAATGCACTACATGCTTTGGCTAAAAATCCGTCAGTGCTAGATGAAACAAGCCAGCCTCTTTTCGGAAGACTCCTCAATACAGGTAAGTTTATTCACTGTTAAATGTTGATCCATGCAATTTTTTTTAGTGTCTATATATAAATTTAGAACAGAAAGACACTTCTTCTAAAAGAGAAGAAACTGAACCTATGCGATGTCCGATATGTCCTATAAACCAAATCTCTCAAATAATTGTTTGATTTCACAGTACTTCCTGGGCCACGAATAAGTTCTGAAGAGAAGAACTGTCCTGCACTTGAAATCGTCCGGATTATATGGAGGGAAATTGTAAAACTGGAGCATGATGACATGTGGAACATAATCAGAGGCCCTTCAGAGACAGGAGATCAACTTTTGTTTGTTGCTGCTGCATTGGGCAACACTAAATTTTTAGTTGAGCTTCTTCGATTGTCTCCTGAGCTCATATGGAAGAAGGATGAAAATGACCATACAATTTTCCATGTTGCAGTTTTAAATCGCCAGGATAGCGTGTACAATCTTATATACGAGATAGGCTCAAGTAAGGACGTCATAACTTCTTCCAGGGACTCAAATAACAACAGTATACTACACTTGGCTGCCATGAAGCCAGAAAAAAATCGACTTCATGTTGTCTCAGGAGTAGCTCTTCAAATGCAAAGGGAAATACTGTGGTTCAAGGTACACTTAGCTGCCTGAGAAGAGTACTTTTACTTGAGAGAATCCATATAGTTTTAGGGTTTTTATCTATTCATTAATTTTATAACTTATTCTTTCTATTTTCTGACAAGCTAAACGATATTCGTATTAGGAAGTAGAAACCATTGTGCACCCTTCTCTAAGAGAAATGAAGAACAAGGAAGGAAAAACTCCTCAAGATTTATTCACTGAGCAGCACGCGGAGTTGATGGAGAAAGGGGAGAGCTGGATGAAGGACATGGCAGCTCAGTGCATGGTTGTTGCTGCCCTTGTAGCCACAATGATGTTTGCAGCAGCTTTTACTTTACCAGGTGGTACCAATGGTGACAACGGGCAGCCAATATTCAAAAGCAGAAGTGCCTTCATTGTATTTATAATAACAGACGCTGTATCGTTGTTCAGCTCCTCAGCTTCCATTCTCATGTTCTTGTCGATTCTCACAGCACGTTACGCAGAAAGTGATTTCTTGGTTGCTTTACCAGTAAAATTGTTGATTGGCCTCTTAACGCTTTTCGTCTCAATTGCGATGATGATGACTGCGTTCAGTGCTAGCTTCTTCCTAGTTTTTACAAAAGGAGTGAAATGGGTACCTTATCTGATCAGTGTTCTAGCTGGTTTACCTGTTGTTCTGTTTGTGGGACTTCAGTATCCTCTGTTTTATTTTGTGGTTCGGACGACATACAATTCTAGGTTTCTGTTCAAACCTACCAAACACATGCTGTACTAAAGATTCTGTTGTATACTTGTTGGTTACGAGTTTGTTGTGACTGGTTCATGTTCAACTCAATAGGTACTTCGGTTCTTAGAAGAAAATTAGTGTAGTTTTTGTTACCATTCTTTCCAAAAATTTCTTCGCAGATAAAACTGACTTTTTTTTTGCCATGTTTTGGAGATGGAGTAAAAATTAGTGACTTAATGTAGGAGCTCCGAGCCTCCGACCTTGTAAGCTAACATTAGCTTTTACCAATACAACACCTTAGTGTTTATAACCATTTTCTATTAGAGATATGACAATTATCAACTAGTAGGATAGGAGTATAAATATCAGCCGTTAGAAAATTAGGATTTTAGAGCTGAATTTAATTATATTCTTGATATTAATCCTAAAATCTAATTATTGGAAATTGTTCAATAATATTTGAACTTAAATTTTCATGTATGGTTTTAAAAAATTTCTTAATGAAATCCATATGAAATGAGAGTTGAAAGTAGCTTGGAAAAGCTTGGAAAAATTTGAGAATGTTTGTCCCACATTGAAATAAATAAAGGAGGGTGTGTGCTTTATATGGTATTACCCACATGAGTAGTATACAACTATTAAGGTGTGTGATGGTCCATTGTGTTGTGTGCTTCACGCGCGCGCCCCGCCCCGCCCCGGACCGGACCGGGTCGGGTCGGGTTGATTTGGGCGAATGTCTCGGCGTCTCGCGTACGCGAGGCGACCTGGGTTGGGCTGGGTACTCTGAAATAGGCTAAGTCACTTTGTTAGTGGGCTTAGTCTAAATATATTGAACCTGCAAATAATCTGATCTGTAACAAGTTCTGATATCAGAATCAGAACTTAAGTATTAATGTGAAAAGCTGTTCAGTTTTGATTTTTTCATTAATGAATTCAAAATCTGATCAGTTTTGATTTTTTCATTAATGAAGCAGTTTAATTCAGACATTAAGTGTGTGGACAGTTTCATTTTTCCTCTCCTATAAATAGAGGCTAAACTGAATGAATAAGGAAGAACACACTACATTCTCTTCTCTTCTCTTCAACCTCTCTGCATTTCTCTCCCACAAGTCCTGAAGTGCTGATATTTTCCGGCGACTGAGGTGCTGGTCGAAGTGGAGCTTTTGTTGCTGCTGTTAACATAAACTCCGAGCTGTTTTATCTTGGTGGAGATATTGTGCGCATCCCAAACGCAGCAGGTAGGGGCAATATTCTCTTCAAGAGCAGCCAGGACTTCGAGCAAGGCCTGGTGACTCAGCTGTGATCATTTCTCTTGGCATTTTGTATCTGTGAACCTTTATTTCAGTCACTGTTAAAAGCTATGGTTTCGGGTACATCTTTCTTTCTCTCCTCGTTATTTCAGTTACTGATTTTGTTTACCTACATGTTTTGTTTTGTTAACTGTGGTCTTGGCCTAAACTTGTTAAATTCTTTATACACTTGCTTCTATGTTGCTATATTTGTTAGTGAGATTTACAACATTCTTGAAGAGAATATTAGTTATATAGAATTTAGCATAATGGTTAACGAAAGTGAGGTTATCGTTGGTGGTGGTAGCAGTTCGGGTGCAACTGCTGGGGCCATTGATTGGACCACCTATAGTTTTCCACAAGCTGTTGAACTAACCGGTTTACCGGAGAAATTCAACGGTGGCATTGGCTTTTCTCGCTGGCAGAAAAGGATGAAGTTGTGGTTGACTATAAAGGGTCTGTGGCCGGTTGTGGAATATGAGAAACCAGTAGTGGATCAAGAGAAGGCTGACACAGTTAAGGCTTTTGCGAAGTGGGCTGAGAAGGATGGAGTGGCTAGAGCGGCCATTCTGGCGGCACTAACAAACACTTTGTTTGATGTCTATTCTTCTGATGCCTACTCTGCAAAACTCTTATGGGAGAAGCTGGACCAGACACATAATACTGACTCACAAGGTCTAGAAAAGTATTATGTGGCAAGGTTCCTCGAGTTCAAGCTGGTGGACAATAAGTCCATGACTGAGCAGGTGCATGAGTTCGAGATGATAGTGCATGCTTTGAAGGAGTCTGGAATGAATCTCCCGGAGAAGTTCAAGGTGATGAGTGTGATTGAAAAACTCCCGAAGTCTTGGGAAGAGTTCTCTCTCTCCCTGAAAAGACAGAAAGGAGAGATCACCTGGACCAACCTTATGTTGGACATCTCGGTGCAAGAACAACACAAGTCCAAACAGGGACATGTGATGCCAACTGAACACGGTACCTCAAAGGTAAACATAGCAACTGTAGGACAAAAGAGGAAGGCTTTTGCTAAGAAAGCTAATAGTAATAAACCTAAGAGTGACAAGGACAAGGCCAAGAAACCCAAGGCAAACAAATCATGCTGGTCTTGTGGGCAGGTTGGACACTGGAGTAAGGACTACCCTACGAAGAAAGCGAAGAAAACCGAGGTAGCGCAAGCAAATGTTGTGCTTGGAACCGCAAGTGGGCCTGTAGTGAACATGGTTGTTGGTGAGGCTACGGCTTCTGAAACCGACGTTGACCGGTATGTATCCTACAACCCTGTGATATTTTCTACCTATCTGTCAAATGAATGGTTGATAGATATTGGAGCTAATGTACATATTTGTGCTGATATTAGTTTATTTGTATCTTATCAACAGAATCATAGCCTGACTGTGAAGATGGGGAATGCTAGTATTGCTCAAGTACATGGAGTTGGAAACGTGGATCTGAAGTTCCCTTCAGGACGTATTCTATCTCTGACGAGAGTGCATCATGTTCCCAACATGCGTAGAAATATAATAAGTGGAAGCTGTTTAGTTTCTAGTGGTTTTGAAATTTCGTTCAAGTGTAATAAAGTAGTTCTTATTCACACTGGTACATTCTTTGGCAAGGGTTACTTGTCAAATGGTTTATTTGTTATTAATGCGGATCCCGTTTTGGGAAATTTGAATAATAATATTATTCCTACTGTTAACTGTATTGAGTCCTCAAATATATGGCATGCTAGACTAGGTCATTTAAACTTTGGTGCTCTTAAGAACATGATGAACTTAGAGTTGATTCCAAAATATACCATAGAAAAGAATTCTAAATGTCAAGTATGTGTGTCTGCTAAACAGATAAGGAAACCTTTTCATAACGTTGTTAGGGATTCAGACTTGTTAGATTTAGTACACACTGATATTTGTGAATTTGGTGGTGTGTTGACCAAGGACCAGTTTAGATACTTCATTACTTTTATAGATGATAGTAGTAGATACTGTTATGTTTATTTACTTAGACATAAGGATGAAGCACTTAGTAAATTCATTATATATAAAACTGAAGTAGAAAAACAAACTAGTAAGTTACTTAAAAGATTGAGATCTGATAGAGGTGGTGAGTATACGAGTAATGCTTTTAATGAATTTTGTGCAAACAATGGTATAGTTCATGAAGTTACTCCACCATACACACCTGAGTCTAATGGGGTTGCTGAGCGAAAGAACAGAACATTTAAAGATATGATTAATAGTATGCTTATTAACTCTGGGTTGCCTAAATACATGTGGGGAGAGGCTCTAAATACGGCTTGCCATATTTTGAATAGAGTCCCTCTGAAACACATGGATAAAACACCCTTGGAGTTATGGAAAGGCAGGATGACTAGTCTTAAGTATCTTCATGTGTGGGGGTGCCTTGCTAAGGTGCTTGTTCCTGAACACAAGAGAAAGAAACTAGGTCCAAAGACTGTTGAGTGTATCTTTCTGGGCTATCTTGAAACCACTACAGCTATGAGATTTTTAGTGTTAAAATCTGACATAGATGGTATAGTGGCAAACACGATAGTTGAATTTCGAGATGCGACATTCTTTGAGGATGTCTACCCTATGAAGACTGGAATACCTGAAACGACTTCTGAGGAAGATCCTACTTACACATCAAGTTCTATTTCTGATCATGTGGAAAAGATGATAAATGTGGGGGCGGAACCTAGTAGTAGCTCTATTCCTAAGGAACTAGAGGAACCAAGGAGAAGTAAGCGTGCAAAGGTAGTCAAGGATTTTGGAGGTGATTTCATCACTTACAATATCGAGGACGAACCTTTAACTTTCCGGCAAGCTATGGATTCTTCTGAGTCAAGGCATTGGAAGGGCGCTGTCAAGAGTGAAATTGACTCTATTATTTCTAATGGAACATGGGAGTTGGTTGATCTCCCTCCTGGGTGTTCTACTATTGGGTGCAAATGGGTCTTTAAAAGGAAGTTGAACCCTGACGGCTCAATAGATAAGTACAAAGCTAGACTGGTAGCTAAGGGTTTTAAGCAAAAGGAAGGAATTGATTATTTTGATACATACTCTCCGGTTGCAAGAATGGTAACAATCTGAATGCTTATAGCATTGGCTTCAGTCCATGGTCTTATCATCCATCAGATGGATGTAAAGACGGCTTTTCTTCATGGTGAACTTGAAGAAGAGATTTATATGGATCAACCTGATGGATTTGTTGCATCAGGCAATGAAAGGAAAGTATGTAAGTTGATCAAGTCCATCTATGGCTTGAAACAAGCTCCCAGAGATTGGCATAAAAAGTTTGATGAAACTATATTGTCTTTCAGTTATAAGATTAATGAAAGTGATAAGTGTGTCTACACTAAAGTTAAAGGTAATGAGTGTGTTATCTTGTGCCTATATGTGGATGACATTTTATTGTTTGGAACCAATATTGAGATTATTAACGAGACTAAAGAATTCTTGAAAAGGCATTTTAAAATGAAGGATATGGGTGAGGCAAGTGTGATTCTTGGAATCAAATTGATTCAGTCCACTGAAGGAATAACCTTGACTCAATCTCATTATATAGAGAAATCTATACTTGAGAAATATGGTTATTCACAGTGTAGAATCGCTAGTACACCTTATGATTCGAAAGTTTCCCTTGTTAAGAATACTTCAGGAGTGTCTGTGTCTCAGTTAAGGTATTCTCAGATTATTGGGAGCTTGCAGTATCTTGCTAACTGTACTAGACCAGATATTTCATATTCTGTATCTAAATTGGCTAGATATACAAGCTGTCCAAACAGAACTCATTGGGATGCTCTTGATAGAGTACTTAGATATCTAAAAGGCACAATGTACCTTAGTTTACACTACAGGAGATTTCCTGGTGTGCTTGAAGGGTACAGTGATGCAAGTTGGATAGCTAAGAAGTCTGGTTCCAATGGAGTGACTGGATACGTGTTCACCTTGGCTGGTGGAGCAATATCCTGGAAGTCAAGCAGACAGACTATTGTTATCGGTCTACTTTTGAGGCTGAGTTGTGTGCACTTGATGCCACAGGGACGGAGGCTGAATGGTTACACGGACTTATGTCTGCAATACCTGTAGTAAGCAGACCGCTTTCTGCTATTGCTATTCACTGTGATAGTCGAACAACTATCGATAAGATTAGCAGTAAAAAGCATAATGTTAAAACTAAGAGACACATCCAAGTTAGACTCAAGTCTATAAGGGGTTTAGTGACTGATAGGATCATAGCTATAGAGTTCATAGGAACTCAGAATAATATAGCTGATCCTCTTACTAAAGGACTGGAACCTGCAGTGGTCCTTAAGTCAAGGTTGGGGATGGGATTGTCAACCCATCATAATTCATCCACAGTGGAAACCCAATACACATGAGAGGAGATCCCTCAAAGTGTATTCAATGGGTAATAACAAGCTGTAAGGATGAGTTGGTAGTACCTTTGCTACATAGATGATACTATAGTATCTGAGTCTATCCCCTGTAAACCTAGAAGGTACTGACACTGCCAGAAAAGCAAGAGTGTTAAAACTCTGAATGGGATCAAGTCATTTGACGAGATAGAGGCAGTATATCTCTGGAGATGCCCAGCTAAGCGAATGTAATTGTATGGTCGCAATTAGAGGATAGGGTTAATCCTTGAAGCATTCGACGAACAGGATCGTGACATGACCATTAATGTCTCAAAGCCGTAGATTGGCACCATAACCTTTGACTTGTCGTCGTCTATGGAATATGGTTATACTAAACGGATTAAAATTCAAGGTGAAACATTCCATCTGAGTCTGATAGCCATTGAAGTAGAGGAATTAGGAGGGTTCAAACTCGGAAGGGTACCGACTCTGAAAAACAAGTCATGAAGGGAAATTGATCGCATTTCTGTATGGATTTGTGGGGGATTGTTAGAAAATTAGGATTTTAGAGCTGAATTTAATTATGTTCTTGATGTTAATCCTAAAATCTAATGATTGGAAATTGTTCAATGATATTTGAACTTAAATTTTCATGTATGGTTTTAAGAATTTTCTTAATGAAATCCATATGAAATGAGAGTTGAAAGTAGCTTGGAAAAGCTTGGAAAAATTTGAGAATGTTTGTCCCACATTGAAATAAATAAAGGAGGGTGTGTGCTTTATATGGTATTACCCACATGAGTAGTATACAACTACTAAGGTGTGTGATGGTCCATTGTGTTGTTGTGTGCTTCACGCGCGCGCCCCGCCCCGCCACGCACCGCACCGCACCGGACCGGATCGGGTCGAAGGGCGATTTGGGCGAATGTCTCGGCGTCTCGCGTACGCGAGGCGACCTGGGCGAGAATTTTATTTATTTGAGAATTATTTTAATTCGAATTTATTTATCGGTGACTGGATTATTGGGCTGGGTACTCTGAAATAGGCTAAGTCACTTTGTTAGTGGGCTTAGTCTAAATATATTGAACCTGCAAATAATCTGATCTGTAACAAGTTCTGATATCAGAATCAGAACTTAAGAACTGATGAATAAAATCAGAACTTAACAAGTTCTGATATCAGAATCAGAACTTAAGTACTGATGAATTAAATCAGAACTTAACTTAAGTTCTGATAATAATGTGGGTGTTAATGTGAAAAGCTGTTACAAATAATTTAAATTCAAAAGCTGTTCAGTTTTGATTTTTTCATTAATGAATTCAAAATCTGATCAGTTTTGATTTTTTCATTAATGAAGCAGTTTAATTCAGACATTAAGTGTGTGGACAGTTTCATTTTTCCTCTCCTATAAATAGAGGTTAAACTGAATGAATAAGGAAGAACACACTACATTCTCTTCTCTTATCTTCAACCTCTCTACATTTCTCTCCCACAAGTCCTGAAGTGCTGATATTTTCCGGCGACTGAGGTGCTGGTCGAAGTGGAGCTTTTGTTGCTGCTGTTAACATAAACTCCAAGCTGTTTTATCCTGGTGGAGATATTGTGCGCATCCCAAACGCAGCAGGTAGGGGCAATATTCTCTTTAAGAGCAGCCAGGACTTCGAGCAAGGCCTGGTGACTCAGCTGTGATCATTTCTCTTGGCATTTTGTATCTGTGAACCTTTATTTCAGTCACTGTTAAAAGCCATGGTTTCGGGTACATCTTTCTTTCTCTCCTCGTTATTTCAGTTACTGATTTTGTTTACCTACATGTTTTGTTTTGTTAACTGTGGTCTTGGCCTTAACTTTTTAAATTTTTTATACACTTGCCAAGGAATTTGACCAAGGAATGAAAGGAGATAAAGGAGATTTTAAAGGCAATTGTCAAAGTTCTGAGTTGGAATATTCTATTAGTTAATTCAAGATTAAAATCTTATCAACAACTAAGTAATTCTAAATTGAAATATTTTAATTTAAACACGTGACGTACTTAATTTTGTCAGGTATAAATTTTTTTATTATTTATCGGTTTAATTTATGAACTAATTTATTTGAAAACATAATTATTATAAATAGTTATTATAATATAATGAAAGATATATAAAAATACTTATTTAGACCTAATTATTATTTTAACAAATATTATTAATAAAATTTTAAAATAAGAATAAAAATAATAATTATGTAAAATAATCGTGCATCACGAGTTTTAAACTAGAATCTATAAAAACTTATGATACAAAAGTTTAATTTTATTGTACCATAGTCAAACATTATACTTTTCTATTGTATTATTCTTTATATTCAATTTTAATTTATTACAAGTGGGATTCCAATATGAAATTTTTGCATAAAATAACTTTATCAATAAATTCAACAATTTTTTTTGAGATACTTCATACATATACTCTACCGAAAAGGAGACGGGATGAGAATGTCAAAATCGACATCCACTTGCTCATTTACAATTTGCAAAAGATCAAGCAGATTGAGAATGAAAGAAATCAGCACCGTTTTCAACATCATCTGTTTTAGTGTTCCCACATTGTGCCATTAATATTCTATACACTCTCTCTTTGAACAAATTTCACCTAATCTTCTATCCTCGCCTTCAATTGTCAAATCACCGATTTACTCGGATCCATATATAGACGCAGAAGGATCCATATTGGAATTGCTACCATTTAACCACAAGTTCTTACAATCAAATAATATAAGAGATAACATAAATTGAGAAGCAAATTATATATAAATTACCTTCTAATAGAGTATAGATTATACGTTCATATTATAGTAGATAGGGCTAACATTTTTAATTTAATTAATTACACAGACATAACTTAAAATAAGAACTCTTGAAATCGGGAATAAGAGCTACCAATCATTTGTTTCCGGTTAACTTATTTGTGAATGAAAGAGATATCCGACTTTTGAACTCATTATTTTAGATGCATAAACCACGCTTGTATATAATTTTTTATTTATTAAATTTGTATAAATTAAACATTTATAGTCTAGATTTTAATTAAATATAAAATCAAAATTTTATAATATTATATATAAATATGATATAGGTAACAGCATGTAACAATAAGTAAAATAAGTAAACCTTGACAAGAAATTAATAAAAATGTCACATATACAATTATTATCAAGTGGCATAACTCTTTTTGTTATCCAATAATGTAACTAGTCAACCATTTACTTTTCATAAACACAATTACACAATCATCGCAACTAGTCAACCACTCGTTTCACATCACATCGGCCACATTATAATATTAAAAATAATAATATTTACTGTTTCAAAATAATAATAGTAATAATATTTACTGTTCCAATTATTTATATGCTAAATATCTCATTTATGTACATGTACATTATTAATATCTAGTTAAATAACATTCCTTTATAATTATTTAAAAATTAACCTTGTCTAATAAAAAATGTCAATAATTTAAATATGATATTCACATTATCACTGACAACAAATTCATAACTATTTTTTACGCAATCAAGTACCAATCATGGTTGTAACATAAAATTAAATTATAAATTGTAAAGACTTGATATTGATATTCATGATTTTTTTCAAAAATTCGAAGGAAAAATTGTAATTATATCGTTATTTAAACTGTTTTTAAGTTTCTTTTATTACGACTCTAATATTTCTTCATATAATAATTTGATAACATTATGTACTATACTTCTAAAATTAAATATTTTTTAATTCGATAAAATTTTATAAATATCAGTTGAACTAGTTAATTTCTTCAAATTATTGAACAATATATATGTTTTCCTTTAAATAATATAAAAATGCATTAAATCAAATGCTATAATATAGTATATATAACTTTTATTTGAAACATTTAAAATATTAAAATAATTAAAAATATTTGTACAATATTTTCTTGATCAATGAATATTACTTATCGAAAATAATTCTTTTTAAAAGGCTAGTCTTTTTCAAGTGAAAATTGAATAATAAATAGATTTAATATATCATCGTAGTTTTAAAATCTCGTGAGATCTAATATCAAATTTTGATATTTTTAAAATCGGTACAACTCCGAGAAACAATAATACGCTACTAGTGAAGTTATTAATTTTAATACAAATAATCAATTGACTTGATCTTATAAAGACCTCAAATACATTAATTTATATTAACACAAGATATTAAAATATTTCACATTATTGGTAAGATATTCTCGCCGAGTTTGTAATTTAAATTTACTAAACGTAGAATGTGACGATGTTTTCGGCAGGGTCGTGTAGTCAAAATATTAAAATTTTTGGTGTAGTCAAATTTTGAGTATTTTTTTTAACTATAGGCCAATTTTTGATTTCAAATTCGAAATAAAATAAAATGCATTGACTCATTATAATTCGAACTTATCTAAATATATAATATCAATATAGATTATTTATATATAAGCGATTCTATTTTCAATATTTTTTTAAAAAATTATATATATATATATATATTTTTAATTACTTTTTATAATAAAAAATATGTTAAAAATATATAAGATATATTTTCAAACTAAAAATGATTATTAAATAAGATAATAATTCATTTATGTATTATACCTAACTTTATAAGTGAAATTAAGTTGTTTAAAATAAACTGTTTAAATATTCAAGTAACAATTTTTTTTTTCGGAATTCAAGTAACTACTTTTAAAGTTAAATAAAATATTAATTTAGCACACTTACATATATACCATGTGTATGATAAAAAGCAATATAATAATATGATGTAATGGTATGAAGTTATATAGTTGAATAGAGTATTTTGAGTTCGATTCCCACGAATCCAAAAAGAAAGGAGAATGAGAATCATTATTTTTATAAAACAAACACAACAAAAGGCATGAGTATAACTGTTTTTCTTTCCTTATATTAGTTATTTCAACCAAATTATATGCTACCACGTTTTTAAAAAAGAAAAGAAAAATAATTTAATAATATAAGTCATACGACATCTATATATATGATCGAAATTGAATAAATATATAATTATATTGTTGTTGAATTCTTAATTCTTTTATAGATAATTAAGTAATTTTTTGAAGTGATATACATGATATAATCTTCAATGTTATTTTGAACAATCGACCACAAATATATCAGCATAAAAATATTTACCGAATTAACATCATGAAAATTTTACAAATTTGTAATCTCGAACATGATAAATCGCAAATAAATCAAATAAAATCAAACTCTAACGACAAGTGACAAATAAAATCTAAATAACTCGGTAAGTTGCTTTATTCTTATTGCTATAAAATATTCTATGCATCTATGCATATGTTTTTGTTTTAGGTTTTATATTTATTCTTGAGCATTTTGACCTTCTCTATTACAAGTGGAAACATGCTGTTATTAATTAATGTTTGGGTTTATTTGTTAGATGACCTCATGACAGCGTGTGTGACTCGGTCGGGACACCTATAAATCAAGGTGTTTCATTTCATCTAACTAATCTTTGTTTTGTACCATCAAAATACCATACATGTATTTCTGGGTTAAAGAAAGGTGTTTCCGGCAATTTTAAGGTAATCTCGCCGAGTTTTTCTATTTTTTTGGTTATTCGCTCATTTTCGGATATTATTGCTATATCAAAGTTTTGAAAAATGTACTTAATGTCATTTTTTCCCCACTATTATTTAAGTAATATATATATTCTTTTACTAAGCTTTTATTTAATTTATATATGTCAGGAAAAAAAAGAAGTACAACCTTGAGGTAAACAGAGGATCGCACAAAACAAGGCAAGTACGAAGTACGAAGTTGGAACTCTGTTTATTCATGCGATTTTTTTGCTCTTACAAATATGCAAACCATCATTTCAAGCCAAACCCGAAAAATTAATATAACTTTTTAGTTATAATTTGGTTTCATTGGGTTAATTTTTCTTAACTTTACTTAAAGTTTCTGTTTGTGATTGTTATTAAAAATTATTGTGCTGCAGGTGAAAAAAGTATTAAAAAAATTAAATGAGTATTTGATAATTTTTTGGCAGGTATATGCCTTGATTTAAAAAAATAAAAATATTTTTGATGAATTTAAATAATAAAATCTTATCTGCTTGCCATAAAAGTTAAAAAGCAGTTTTTTATAAAATAACAGGAAAAATTACTTTCTTTAACCGTAATTTTTAGTTCAAAAATACTTTACAAAAAAATATATTTAAAATTTTATCAAACAATTTTTAATTATTTTTCAGCTATTGCTAGCAATACGAGACGCACTCTTGACTGATGATGATAGAGTTTAGTATATTTAGACAAATTTAGTACCTGTTTGTTTCATCACATGCGGCTTTCATTGAACTTAAATGATGAATGAAAATCTATCGGACTATTTGGCTAAAATGTAACATTTTTTTTTTGCAAAATTAAAATGTAACATATTTATGACTTATATGATATAAGCAGTGTCGTAAAAATCGGGAATCGGGGAATATCGGTCGAGCTACCGATTTAGGACTAATTGAAAATCGAGAATTAATCGGGGTAAAAATTGGATGTATTATAATATTAAATTATAGTTAATATATTATTATGATTATATTAATTATTTATTAACAAATATATATTTATTATATCATAATTTTTATAATTATTTATATTTAAATTAATACAGTATTTTAATTTTAATAAATAATTATATATACTGCAATAAAGAAAAAATCGTAAAAAATAAATCGAATTTCAAATATCGAATCGGTTGGATATTTTGTAGGGGATTAATCGGGGATTAATCAGAATTTGTTTTGAAAATCGGGAATTTTTAGAACACTGGGTATAAGTAGAATATTAAAAGATGGTTACCTTCGACTTTACACATTCTCATTTCATTTTTAGTTTTTCGCTTTTTTAATTTTTAAATTATACTAATTTAAAACTTTTGAGATATATAAAATATTTTAAAAAAAATATTAAAAATACTTACTTTTTTATTTTTTTTGCGATTTTAATATATTATAAAAATATTTGCAAAAATATGTTATAACCAAAATAAACGAGACACACAATTAGTTGTATCGACTTTTTTTTTAATAAAAACTAATAGTATTTTTGCAAAAAATATTTTTGGAGAAATATTTCAAAAAAAACTTTTCAATTTTATATATTTTTTAAATTTAGTTTGATAAAATATTCCAAATATGAAATTTGTTCATTTAAAACTTTTAAATGAGAGTTAGTTATCCTTTTCATTTTAATTTTTGTTTCAAAAAATATATAAGTTATAAATTATGATTTACTAAATCTCTTATCAACTTATAAATAACTTATATATAAAATTATCCAAACATGTAAATAACTGATAAATTAGAAGATTTATATAACTTATAAGACACTTTTCAATTATAAATTAAAATTTATACATTTTAAGAAACTCCAAACACGTCCTTAGAGTTAGATTGTAAAAACATTTGCCGAACGAATGATCAAAAAGAACTAATTGCTGGATGGCTACCGGGTTGTTTGGTTGCAAGGATTTTGGAATTCAAATCATCCGTGATCTTATGCTGAAAATTTTACTTTTTAAACTCGTTTGCTAGCAAATGTGTTCTATATCAGGTGGTCACGAGTGGGTTCGTAGTGCTATGACTTTATTGAAAACTAGCTTAATAACTAGTGTGAGAAAATCATTTTTTAGAGTTTTTTTTATGAATAAAGCAATTATAATGTTTGTAGAACACTTTCAACAATATCTTTATATAGGTTTTTGAGTCAAAATTTGAAGAAATGGAGATAAAATTTATTTTCAACAAGATCCATGTCCCCCTCTATAATATTAGGAGTTTTGAATGATTTCTCACTTTTAGAAGTGAATATCCTTTCAACTATTATTATATTATATTTTTCTTACCCGTTATTTTATGTTTAATGAATGAATATAAACAGGGTAGTAAGTGTACGTTTAAAATGAAACGATTAAACTAAATGTGTAGAATGCCGTTCGTATGTTTACAAATAAAAAGTTACAAATTAACATATATGTTGAATACAAAGTTAGACCAAAATCTTGAATTTTATTTAAATAAACTATATGTACTGCTCTATATTATTACTGAACTCACTACTAACTTACAATTAACTTACACAATTTAAAAAGATAAAAAATGTATAATTGAAGTTAGAATAACTTGTTACATAATATACAATAATGTAAAATTTACATTATTGTTAATATTAAAATTGATTTTAATGAAAAATATTAGTTTTTGAAATTCAACGTATGTAAAAATGTTAGTTTTTTATTTACACTATTGTTAACAAAGGAAGATTAAGTTATATGTATGTGTGTTAACATATAAATTATTGTATGTTACATCTCTTAGTAAATTATGATGGTTTCAATTATTTATATGCTAAATATATGATTTATGTACATGTAATCATTATTAACATCTAATGAGATAATAGATCAATTAAATAACATGCATTTATAATTATTCAAAAATTAAAATTATGTAATAAATAAATTGCTATAATTTATATATGGTATTCACATTATCACTGGCAAACAATCCATATCTTTTTTTTACGCAACCGGATATCAATCATTGTTGTAACATAAAAATGAATTATATATTTTTAAGACTTATTATTGATATTCATGATTTTTTTCAAGAATTCGAAAGAAATATTATATTTATATCGTTATTTAAACCATTTTTAAGTTTCTTTCATTACGACTCTAATATTTTTTCATATAATAATTTGATAACATTTTATACTATTCTTCTAAAATTAAAAAATTTCAGTTCGATAAAGTTTTATAAATATCAGTTGAACTGATTAATTCCTTCAAATTATTGAACAATATATGTTTTTTCATTAAATAATATAAAATGCATTGAATCAAATGCTACAATATAGCATAGATATAACTTTTATTTGAATAATTCAAAATATTAATATAATTCAAAATATTTGTTCAATATTATTTTTATCAATGAATATTGCTGATCTAAAAGATTTTTTTTAAAAGTTAGTTTTTTTAAAGTGAAAATGAAAAATAAATCGATTTAATATATCATCGTAGTTTTAACAATTCTAGTGTGCTCTCATTTCAAATTTCAAATTTCAAATATTATTAAAATTTGGAAAAATTCCAAAAATAATAATGCGTAAGCAGTGAAATTAGTAATTTTAATATAAATAATCAATTGACATGATCTTATAAGGACCTCAAACACATTAATTTATATTAACATAATATATTAAAAAAATTCACATTATTTGTAAGATATTCTCGCCGAGCTTATAATTTAAATTTATTAAACGTATAATGTGACGATATTTTTCGGTTGGGTCATGTAGTTAAATTTCGAGTATTTTTTGAATAATGAACCAAGTTCTAAAATGCATTTACTCATTATAATTCGAACTCATTTAAATATGTAATACCAATATAGATTATTCATATATAAGCGACTCTATTTTCAATATTTTTTTTAAAATTATATACGTACATTTTAATTACTTTTTATAATAAAAAAATATGCTAAAAGTATATGAGATATAGTTTCAAACTGAAAAATGATTAATAAATAAGATAATAATCCATTTATGTACTATGCCTAATTTTAAATCTGAAATTCAATTCTTTAAAATTAACTGTACAATATTCAACTAACTATTCTTTTATTTGCGAAATTCAAATAATATATTTATAGTTAAATAAAATATTCATTTAGCACACTTACATATTATGTATATTATGTGTATGATAAAAAACACATGTGATAATATGATGTAGTGGTAAAATGTTGTATAGTTGAATGAAGTAATTTGAGTTCGATTTTCACAAACCACATTTTTTATATAAATATTAAAAACATGGATAATTCAGTATCAATCTGATCAATCTGCAGCCTGTAGCATCTGATTATATATTCCTATATAGCCACTGTGATTTTTATTCTAACAGATCTTGAGCTTGACATCTATATTTATATAATTTCAAATATCTTGATATGTAGCATACAGTCATAAAGTTGTAAAATTTATGTCGCTCTAGAATTATAGTTAGAAATTGATCATACCCATAAATAGGTGAAATAGCTTCATAGTTTCAGGGATCATCATTCTGAAAGACAGCCCTAATGTAAGAATTTATCATGCTTCTATCCATTAATTAAACATCTTATAATGTATTGCTAGTTCTTTATGATTGCTTTGCTTTGGAAATTAGCTTTGTTTAATTAGTTGTTATATTTGTTTGTGAAATTGTGTAGATGTTGCATTAAAATTATTGCACCATCACAAGGAAAAACTGGCCCTGGCAACTGACAAGAATGCACTCCATGTTTTGGCAAGAAATCCGTCGGCATTTGCTGGAACAAGGCAGCCTGTTTTTTGGAAACTACTTAATACCAGTAAGTTTCTTCTCCATATACTTAATACTAGTAAGTATTAAGTATATTTTCCCTATGGCATACGCAACATATATAGTTATCACCAACAAATCAATTTTCTTTTACAGTACTACCTGGACCAGGAATAGGACCAGGTGATAAAAAGTGTAAAGCACTTGAAATAGTCCAGATAATCTGGGCACAGATTGTTGAACAGAAGGATGATGAGATAGGGAATATAATCAGAGGCCCTTCAGAAATAGTAGAAGTCAGAGAAGGTAATGGCCCTGATGCTAAGTATGAACATAAACACATACACAGGTCTCGACTTTTGTTTGTTGCTGCTGCATTCGGAACACTAAGCTGATAACCGAGCTTATACAATCCTGTCCTGAGCTGGTATGGAAGATTGATGACAATGAACAAACAATTTTTCATGTTGCTGTTTCACATCGTCAAGAGAGTGTCTACAATCTGTTATATGAGATAGGTTCAATTACGGACCTCGTAACTTCTTTCACGGACAAAAATGACAACAATATACTACACTTAGCTGCCATGTTGCCAGAACAAACTCGACTTTGTATTGTGTCAGGGGTAGCTCTTCAAATGCAACGGGAACTACTTTGGTACAAGGTAACTTTCTTGGTCCTAAACAGAAAAGTTCTTAAGAAATAATCCATGTAATTTTAGGAAATCAGTATTTAATATTTACTGCTGTCTCATTTTTTTTTCCTTTTCTCTTGTTATTTGTACATGTTATTTCAATGTAATTATGTTTTTTGTACCGGGAGGGGAATTGAAGACGGAGATCACAGGGGGCAAGACCCTGGTGGTCGATTTTACCTTTTACCATTATTGATTATGCTTATTTGAATTGAATCCTTTCTTCCCTAGACGATGATCTTGAATCATACATGCTATGATTTTCCTACAATTTGTAACAAGTTACAAATGATTTTCCAAATAGGAAGTAGAATCTATGGTGCAGCCGTCTTTAAGAGAAATGAAGAACAAACAAGGGAAAACTCCTCGAGATTTATTCACCGAGGAGCATGCAAAGTTAATGGATAAGGGGGAAAGGTGGATGAAGGAAACAGCATCTCAGTGCATGGTTGTTGCTGCGCTTATAACCACCATTATGTTTGCAGCAGCCTTTACTTTTCCAGGCGGTAACAATCAGGAAAGCGGGCATCCAATATTTAAGAATGAAAGTGCCTTTCTTGTGTTTGTAATAACAGATGCCATATCATTGTTCAGTTCTTCAGCTTCCATACTCATGTTCTTGGCCATTCTCACAGCGCGTTACGCAGAAAGAGATTTCTTGGCGTCTTTACCTATAAAATTGATGATTGGCCTCCTAGCACTTTTCATCTCAATCACAGCAATGATGATTGCTTTCAGTGCCAGCTTCTTCTTAGTTTATACAAAAGGAATGAAATGGGTACCTTATCTAATCACCGGGTTGGCTGCATCACCTGTTGTTTTATTTGTTGGACTTCAATTTGGTCTATTTTATGATGTGGTTCGTACAACATTCAGTTCTAGGTTTCTGTTTAAGCCCAGGAGGCATATGCTTTATTAGAAAAAAAGCCAATGTATCTTCGTTGTTTTTTTACATGTTAACTGTAATCAGAAATCGGAAATCGGACGAAGGGTGTGTTTGATATTGTTATTGCATACAACAGGTTTTCACTGAAAATCAGTTAAAAAATAGTTTGGTAAAATTTAAAAGCTGTTTTTCGGAAAAGTGTTTTTGGCCTAAAAGCCGCTGTTAAGAGAAAACAAGTCCCCCTATACTTTTAGAAAAAACACTGCTTTTCAGTTGTTGCGGTAAACAGATGCTGATTTCACCATCAAACTTTACCAAAAACATCATTATTTTTAATTTTTTGCATCAATACATATACATATCAAAAAAATTACCAAACAGTCATTTAATTTTTATAACAACACTTTTTTCAGCAACACTTTTTCTAACAACACAGTAATTTTTAACAGCAATCCCAAACAGAGTCTAAATCGGTTGAACTACCGATTTATGATTTATCAGAATATTAAATTAGAATAAAATTGGCTATATTTTAATATATATATTTTTAAATTTATATAAGTAAAACATATATTATATATGTATCTGTATCACACAGATTTTAATTGTAAATGGGCCTGAATCATGGACCTTAAACCAAGTCCATGTGGTAATTTGTACTACAACCTAAAGTATATTGTACTACAACTCTATAATATAATATATAGTTTTGCGTAGAGTGTTAGTGGAGTAAAACTTTGTTATATGCGCTTTATTTATTAAAAAAGTATACAACTGCATAGATTCACATCCTCTTCTCCTTCTATCTAGAGCCGGTAATTTCGTACACGACACAAAAATAACGGATTTGGTTTGACATTTTTGGTACACGAACACGAAAGTATACGGATGAACTTAATGTCGGTTTTGGGTTTACACGACACGAAATGAACGTACACGAAATGAATAAATATTTATATAAATTTATCAAAATTATATGAATACATATATATTATAATAATATTTTACATATAATATTTACAGAATATAGATATAAAATAGATTCAAATTTAAATTTCATAAGATTTGACTGCACTTGAGTCTTTATGACTTATTGACTTAAAACTCGATTAGTAAAAACTTAATATTTAAATATATATTTTATTTATCTTTATTTTTATTATTAATTTTAAATTACACGAAACACGACACGAAACGTACACGAAATAAAGATACACGAACACGAAATGAAACGAATCCTTAACGGTTCGGGTTTGGGTTAGACATTCATGACACGAAACACGAAAGTACACGACACGAAAGTACACGAAACGAACGAATTGTCAGCTCTACTTCTATCTCACCCTTTTACGGCTTCCCTTTCTGTACACCGTCGTATGGTTCTTCGTTTTAAGCTTTTTCATTCTTTATCATTCAAGGGACCCGTTTTACACTTCCCGTTTCACTCTTTCCTTTTTAAGTATCATAATACTGAGATTGAAATCCGGTTTTGACCCGGTAATTTTTCCGATTTGGCACGAAATTTGACATGATTCCCCCAATACATTTTTTGAACAAATTCACTCTAATTATATCGGCAACCCTGATCTGGCCGATATTTCGGCCGATTTATCGGCGATACGACCGATTTCTGTAACACTGCTTGTAATGTTCATGCTCTACCCATATGTATGTACTTTGTTGATTTAAATAATAAATAAAATTTTCTTTGAACTGTGCCGGTAACAAAGTTCTGCATGTTTTTAGTAGTTTCCAGTAGGGCAGAACAAAAAAACCGAAATGAAACCGAAACCGAACCGAAACTGATAAAAATCGATTAAAATTGAACCGATTAGAACCGAACCGAATTAAAACCGAGATTCTGAAAAACCGAACCGTTACTAATAGTCGGTTCCGGTTTTGGAGTTAAACCGAACCGAAAAAACCGAAACCGAACCGATTATTATAATATATTAATAAATAAAATATATTATGTAATATATATACACATCATCAAAATATAAATATAATTTTAAAATATAAATTTAGGAGGTGCACTTAGGTTGTAAACTACATAAATTGTCGGTTTACAGAGGCCGTTATCAATTTTTAAGATCATTGAAATGTTTTAGGCTTGCATCTGCAGGATGTTACTCCCTCTGTTCATTAATCCCTCTGTTCAGCAAGTCTTGAGAGTCTCTCTACTACAATTAGTCTATCAATGTATCCTTAAGCTATATCTGCAAGACATGTTTGTAAAAACTTATATGACGTGGTTGGCTTTTTTAATTAAGCGAACTTTTTTTATTTAAGTTATAATTATTTTTCTTTTGTCGGTTTTAAAACCGAAACCGAATAATTATAACCGAACCGGGACATTTGAAAACGAAACCGGTGATTCAGTTGCTGTTGCGGTTTTCGAGTTTTAAAACCGAAAAATTCGGTTTCGATTTTATACAAAAACCGAACTGAACCGAACTGCGCTCTCCCCTAGTTTCCAGGTTACACCGAGCCACTGGTCTTTCAAAATTAAATTAAAACAATGTCGGGATTCGGGTTTGTGTTTTTAGCTAAGATCTATTTTGGGTGAAATTTTGTTTAATTTTTTTTAAATAAATCCGCTCCGCATACTAACAAGACAAATTGTACTTAAATTTTAAGTGATTTTTTTTTTTGCTAAATTTTTTTAAGTAAAATTAACTACATTTACTTTTTCTCCTCCATTAAACTAAGTATTAGTTGATCTCATTACCTCTCGATTATACTTTTTATTAACAAACTAACTCTATAACATGTACAATGCGCGGACCTGCTTTATATTGCGTGAATTAAATTTTTATTTTTCAATTATAATTGTTAATGCTATATTTTTGTTGCCGTCTGATGGATAAATGATGTAGTTATTTGTGTATATGAGCATGAGTTTTTGTGTTGTGATTGCAATGTTATTGCGAGTATTGGTTTTAACAGCAATTATTAAGAGTACATATATGGTGTTTCTCGGTAGATTGATGACATATTTGTTTGTGTATATGACTTAATTTTAGGGCGTGGTGATATGTGGGTTTAACACGTTCTTGGAAATTTGACATTTAGCTGAAACAATAGAGATCGAAAGTTGTATTTCTGGTTGTCCACTGCTAATGGCGATCCATGAGGGTTGTTGTAGAAATATTTGTGATATTTCTTGTTATCCACTGCTAAGGGTGATCGGGTTGTTTTAAAAGTGTTCATAGTTGTTTGAGATACTGCAGAATATAGTAGTTTGTAGGCTTATAATTTTATTTTTGATTGTTATTTGAATATTTATTCTGGACCTTAGTAACTTTTTACATCCCTCATATATGTATATCATTGCCCGGTGGATTGAAGACGTATTTGTTTGTGTATGTGAGTTATTTTTGGGGCGTGGTGATATGTGGGTTGAACGTGTTCTTGGAAATTTGTCATTAAGCTAAAACAATAGAGTTCGAAAGTTGTATGTTGTGTTGTCTACTGCTAATGGCGATCCATTGGGTTGATGTAGAAATGTTTGTGATTTTTCTTGTTGTCCACTACTAAGGGTGACCGGGTTTCTTTAAAAATGTTTGTGGTTGTTTGAGATACAGCATAATATAGTAGTTTGTATGCTTATAATTTTATTTTTGATTGTTATTTTAATATTTATTCTTGACCTTAATAACTTTTCACATTCCTCATTCAATATTAACAAATACATAGTCCTGAACATTAATTTCATTTGATACAACAACCAACATGATCATATGTTTAATACATAGGCTCCTTTTAATTTCATTTGATACAAAAATATTACTAAGATTATATGTTTCATTTGATACAACAACCAACATGATCATATGTTTAATGAAGTCTATCAGAAAAAATTATATGTATGTTTGTGTTCATTTTTACCGTACATTTGAAAGAAAATATTACTTGAGAAATATAATGGTATATAACTCACTTGGGACGATAGAAAAAATAATAACAAGATATCTTGGAGGTCCATTACTTATACATAACACAATATTTAGCTAGTGAGCATTCTCTAAATATGTATAAAATATTAATATATTCATAATTATTTTATTTGTTTGTATGTTAAAAATGTGTCGTGTATTTGCTATGTTAAAATTGTGATCGATAAGTCATACAACACTTACAAGTATGTTTTGTACTTATATAAATGAAAGTTCCTTAATCTTTGTCTGTAATTGAATTTATTTGTACCATAAAAATACAATTGTTAAAGTATGACAATAATATATACGTATATATAAATAAAATTTATCTAAATAGAGACATAAATAGAAGTTCAATGCAGATATGTATGCTCGATACATAATTTTTTTATATTGACATCTAACTCATTTTCTATTAATTACCAAATTAATAATATAAATAAGAGAGTTATAAATGTTAATATTAAGAATTTTAATTTCACTCAAACATCAAAAATTACTTAATTTGAATTAGATTTATGGTTGATATGTTTCTTACGTATAATTATTGGATGATATATTATTATTATTATTATCATTATTATTGACAAAATATATGTATATATAGATCTATTCCTCAAACATAAATCTAAATTAAAATAAGTATATTTTTGATATTTCACCGAGATTTAAAAATATAAATATTAATGATACGTTAATTGAGAGAATAAGTGTGAAATTAATATTATTAAATTATACACGGATGTTAGTCCCTTAACAATATAGCAAGAATTACAGAAGGGGGGTTGAATGAAATTCTTGAACCTTTTTCTTGAAATAAAAATGTTCAACTCGATTATGGATATATTTGTTTTGATTAGCACAATGCGGAATGTAAACTTGAATGAATCAAAACATAAGTAATTAAAAACAAGAGTCTTCAAAAACTTTCTGGTGAATTTAAACAATTCCACCAGAGATATATTTAATATATCGAGAGGACTCTATGTGCAGAAATGCTCACAGCTGCTTACACAAAATAGAACTGCTAAGAACACAGGAAATGGTAAAGATAGTGCTTACAAAGATTTCTCTGTTGTTGTTTCTTAGCTATCTCAGTTATTTTTCTATTTGCTACTCTCTTGGTTTATATATTACCAAGATTACAAAGTCAAAAGAACTGAATAAATATAAAATCTAACAGTCTTGATCTTTGCTGCTTTTCGTCCTCTATTACCCATTTAATGAGCTTCCACAGTGTACTTGTATCCAACTCAACGGCTGGTGTCAGCTTTCACTGTTCAACTGATGTTTGAATCTTGATATGATCATCTGTCGACTTTCAGATCATCCGTCGATGACTTAATTGATCATCCGTCGACTGCTATGTTAAACATCCGTTGATAGTCATTTGATCATCCGTCGAGGCTTTGTTAAGCATCCGTTGGTAGCTATTTTGATCATCCGTCGAAGGTTTGTTAATCATCCGTTGGTAGCTATTTTGTCACTTGACTTCATTTCACTTATACAGAATTACAAGACATTGCTTATGTACAGTTAATCAACCTATTCTGCATATCTAGTTAAAGTCAACATGACTTATATGCTACTCCAGATTCTATATAAAGGTGCATACAATACTGTGCTACAAACTTATTATTACATAAGCTACTCACTCGATGGATAATAAGTTAATCATCCGTCGGGACTATAATGAGTTATCTGTCGGGACTATAATTCTTATCCGTCGAGTGCTACATTATTTCACTAAGTAAAATCTACTTAGATATTTTGTTTAGGTAATCATCAAGTACTCAACATATTCACAACAATCTCCCCCAATTTATGTCTACTGGAATTATAGCCATAAATTAAGAGATACTTGATGATAACAAAACATCCTAAACATATATTTTTAAAGATAAGTAGATAGAACTGAAAGTGCTTCAATTTAAACAAAAATGTACAAGGTTTGGCTCACAGTCAGTTCAAGATGCTCCTCTAGTCTGAGCAGATTTTTCTAGTTTCTTGAAGGTCTGGATCTTCTTCCAAGCTTTCTGTTATTTTCTTCAATTTGATTCTGGAGCTGTCTGTGGAATTCTAATTCACCAGATTCTGAGAGATCTAACATTTCTTGCATTTCTAAGAGAGTCTCATTGCTAGAGATACTCAATTGGTCTTCTAACCTGAAGAATCTTCTCACACCCTTGTCATCCATGAATTCCATCAGCCAGTAGGGCCTTAGATGCACTCTTCTCCCTGTGTATGGGATGATAAGAGTTTTGGGTAGTGCATCCTTGGCTCTAACACTCCTTAGCTCTTCAATCTTCTTCAATACTAATCTTCTTGCAGTTACATTGAACCCAAAGTTTTTCTTGAAGGATGAATAGACTTTGATCAACACAGCTTGACTTTCTTGAAGTATCCTGTGAAGAGGCCACTAAATCTCCCTTCCCCCTTTGTACTTGAACACCAACCTTTCAGGTAGGTTTCTGTATGCATCAATTGCCCTTACCTCATCCAGCTCCTCCAGATAAAGGTTTAGATCTGAGAATTCTTTGATGTCACACAAGTACAAGTAGTCTCCCCTGTTGACCTTGGGTTGAGCTTTGACTACTGACTTGGATTTGAGAGGTGACAGCTTCACTTTCTTGACTGCCCTTGATTTTGTCCTTCTTGGCTTAGTAAGAATTGGCAAGTTGAAGTCAGGAATTGGTAATTTATCCCACTCTATTGGCTCATCCTTTGGCACAATAGGCTCTCCATGTATGTTCCTGAAGGGGTCCACCACCCTTATGTCTTCAAATACCACAGAGGGCTCTGATGCTTGAGTTTCAGCTTGAGTGGATTCCCTTGGAAATTGATCTTCCAATTCCTTGTCAACAACATCCAACTTTCTTTTTATTCTTTTAGCCAGTTCTTTCTTTCTTGGGGATTTCTTCTGTTTTTCAATCTTCTTCTCTGATTCAGTAGCTTGAGATGGTTGAGAGGGAATTTGTTGAGAAGAATTCACAGCCTGTAGCTTGGCCAAAAAAGCAAACTGTTCTTTCTTTTGTTTAGACTTCTTTGCATCTAGAGCAGCTTGCCTCTTTTCCTGCTTCAATCTGGATTTTTCTTCTTCCTTTGCATGAACAAATTGTGGATGTCCAGCTACCACACAAATTTCCTTCCCATTTCTGAATATCTTTGCAATTCTCTTTCTTGAGGCTGAATCAGCTGGATCTTTGTAGAGGAGAATAGATCTTGACAGAAGCTTCTTTTCATCAGGCTTGGGTGTCTCATACACAGAATCCATAGGGTTCTTCAAAGATAACTTTGGATAGTTTTCCCTTGGTTTAAGAATTATCTCAGCCTTTGTAGTCTTGATGCAGGAAGATTGTCCTTTCTCCAGATAGTTCATGCTCATCTCATTCACATTGATTGGCTTGACATGAGAGTGATGGATGGCTGACTGATCTGGTTCCTTAACTAATTAAAACTTTTTCTGTATTTCCTCATCAATCTTTTTCCAGTTGATCAGAGTCAACTCTCCTTTATCAGCATCTTTCAAATTTGCTGCTGCTGCATTTATAAGATCTATACCATCTGCAACTGGTGGCTTGGAGATAGTAATTGAAGGTACAATTACTTTGCTGATTTGAACTAGAAGTTTCTCCCCCTCAGTTGGTCCTTTCTCCCCCTTACTTGATTCTCTCTCCCCCTTTTTGTTATCATCAAGTGGAGGAGTTAGGCCTTGTGCTTTAGCCAGTTGCATAAGAAGATTTGTCTGAGTCTGTTGATTTTGAAGAAGTAGAGCCACTGAATTCTCAATAACCTGAACTTTGTTCTCCAGCTTGGCTATCTTCTTGTCAGAATCTGATTCTCTCCTTAATCTTAGTAATAGATCATGCATGGTACCATATGGCATTATTGAATCCAGCTTTTCAGAGTTATATGTCTTTAAGTCAGCTATATCCTTTTTCAATTCATCCACACTGAGATTCTGTCTTGAGTGTTGGATCTTCATTAAATATAAGGAGTCTAGGTGAGCTTGAAGAACAACCTTGGTACCAGCATCTGAAGCTTCCTGAAGGGCCTGCTGAATAGCTATTACTTGTTTTACCAAAGACACCTCAAATTGCCCTGGTGAAAATTCCTTTGCCCATGCCCATTTAGGTAAACTGAAAGCAGAACTTGGGCCTTCAGCTCCCCCTAAGTTCATGCTTCCATCCAAAGAACCAGAGTCATCATCATCAGAATTTACTCCAAATTCTTCATATGGCTCTCCAGCTTGAGAAGGCATTCTGTTCACAGCAGCTTTATCTCTTTGAAGAGATTCTGTGGTGTGCACTAAATTCAAAGTCTGCTCTGCCTCCACATTGCCCTGAGCAGCCAACAGTTGATAGGCTGAAACAGGGTGAGTAAAAGTGTCAGCATCCAAGGAAATGTTATCAATTACAGCTTTGTAATGTTGCTGAAATTGTCTTTCCTTTTCAGCATCATCCACAATCATTGACTCACTAGCAATGGCTGGTTCCATCCTTATTTCTCCAGTACCTGCCTTTCTCTCATATTCTCTCTTTTGTTGCATCAGGGTCTCACCCTGGCTCCCCACCCTCACACCCTCACCTTCACCTACTAAGGTGGGACTCCTCTCACTCACTTTTGCCAATCCTGAATGAATGGATTGCTGAGATTCACTCTTTTCCTCTCCTTTTGCCTGGGAGCAACCCAACCTCTCACTCAATGCACTCTCCTCTCTCAGTCCTAAGAGTGATTGTATTACCACAAAATCTTCTGCACTTGAAATTATTGAAGTTTGAAGTTGTGCAGAGACACTCGACGGATAAGTGATTTCTGACGGGTGAGTGGTAAAGCTATCCGACGGATAACTGCTGTTAAGCTTATCCGTCGGGATACAATCACTACTCGACGGATGAGCAATATCCATCGAGAGAGTAGAAATGAATGAGGTGGGAAGAGAAACTATTGTTGACTCTGTGTTGATTGAAGTTATTTGAGGCACAGATGTCACAATAGAATCAGAAAGAATTGGCAAGTGAGCCAACAAATCATCTAAAAGATGATGCTCACTTGCACTAGATTTTGGCTTCCCCAACAGAGTTAAAGAAGGGGAATCAGGAATTGAAGTGTTTATCATGTCCACTTCCAGTGAGTTAGTTGGTGAGTATTGTGTTTCTGTGGCTTCTATTATGAGAGATTTTGGCTGTGACTCCATATTTATTGGAGCCACATCAATCTGAATTCGAGAAGGTGCAGGGACCGTGTCTTTAGCACCAGTTTGCACTAAGTGTGTGCCCTGTGCATCCCCAGTTGTTTTGGATTTCTTCTTTCTAGTGTAAGTTTAGTGTGAGCTTGTGTCCCTAACCCTCTTGGCTTGTGCTCTTGGATGAGAGCTTTGTTCAATAGCCACATCCTTTTGGGAGGATGCAGCTAGAAGTGAGCTTTTGTCCTTTTTAAGCACTACAGTTTGTTGGGAAACTGCAGTGTGGCTAGGCTGGGATTCACTCAACTCTCCAACCTTATCCTTGGGGTTTCTTTGATGTTCACCCCTTCCCTCACCTATCTTACCCTCCTTCACACTCCCCTCTTTGGCTTTGGTAGATTTTTCAACTGGTACCTTTTGAGAGATACCAGAGGGGGTTTTCTTTGATTTGGATTTAGAAATTGCAGTTGTTTTGGCAGCTTTGGTAGGCGACTGTTTGGTCATTGTCACAGTTTCCATAGCTAAGCCTGAAGTCAAAGAAATAGAAGAGATTAGAATAGTTGAGGGTCTGGATGAACTTACTTCACTTACCTGAGGTGTCAGCATTATAGGAAAATAGAACATTGGCACATCCTTGTGATGGTTGGCTCTGTTCAAGTCTGCAATGATTCTTCTCTCTTGAACCCAACAAGCTAATTTATTGTTTGGGTTCTCAAGTTCAATCTCTTGACAAAGATGGTTAGCCAAAAGCATAAAAAATCTAGCATAGTAAATATTCTTTCCTCTTTTGGCTAAGTCACCTAGTTTAAAACCTAACTCATACACAACAAGGTCACTGAAATTGTAATATTTGTCTGTAACTAGCATGTATAGCATGTTAAGCATGGAAATGTTCACAGAATCAAAATTACTGATTTTTACAGAAAAGACTTTAGTTACAACATCATACAAGTAACTCCATTCCTTCCTAAGACCTAGTCTTCTAATTTTACTTAGTTTTGAAGTAAGAAGTGCATAATGAATGGAATTGAGCATATTGACAATATCAGTGTCAGTGTGTGGTGCAGTTACATTATCATCAGGAATCTTGAAACATGCTTTTATTACATCACTATTGATACAGAAATCATTACCTTTGATGGTTAGAGTGACGGTTTTGTCAGTAGAGTTGTAGATTGCTGTTGTCCACATCTCCTCAACAACTTCACAATAAATTGTGGGTGATTCCAGCATGGCAAAACTTAACTTACAGTTGTGCACGAAGTCCATCATCTTATGATAGTCTTCAGATTGCTGAATCCCCTTATTGACCAAGGCAGTGAAGTTGTTCTTCTCATAGATGAACCCAGTCTGTGACATGATCTTAACTACGGGTGCCATTATTAGAGAAGAAAAGCTTGAAGAGAAAGAGGATTTTTGCTTGAGAGAGAATGAAGTAACACAGTTGAATTTGAGAATGATAAAAGAAAATGATTAGAATGAAATAAGCTTTTATACTTTACTCAAAATCAACTAATAAAAATAATAAAGAGAAGTAAATTACCCAATAGAAATTGTCTAAAATAGCCATTTTAAAATAAACTGTAAAAATTCTACCCATTATCCGTCGTGTAATGCTTACAAACTGTAAGTATACTCGATGGATAATGTTCAGAGAATTAACGGTTAAGATTTAGACACTTCGACGGATGAGGATAAGTTGATATCCGTCGAGCTTTAAAATACTCCAGAAAGGTAATTGATTTTTATTTACAATTTGTATATCGACGGATGACTCAACTCGATGGATAATGGTCATCCGTCGAGATGCAAATTTTGACTTAGCCAAAATTTTCATCCAAGACTAAAAATCAGTTAAATTTCTGGCTACTTTTCAACTTGCAAAATAATTCAGATAAATTCAAGAGTAATTAAGCATACCTAACTCACTTACCAACCTAGAAAAGGTAGATTCATCCAGTGGTTTGGTAAAAATATCTGCAAGTTGCTTCTCACTTGGAACAAAATGTAACTCTACAGTACCATTCATTACATGTTCCCTTATGAAATGGTACTTGATGTCTATATGCTTTGTACTTGAATGTTGCACTAGATTTTCAGTGATGGCAATTGCACTTGTGTTGTCACAGAAAATTGGAATCCTTTCAACTTGCAAACCATAGTTTAGCAATTGATTTTTCATCCATAAAATCTGTGCACAGCAACTGCCTGCAACAATATATTCAGCTTCAGCTGTAGAAGTAGAAACTGAATTTTGCTTTTTACTGAACCAGGACACAAGCTTGTCTCCTAAAAATTGACAGGTTCCTGTTGTGCTTTTTCTATCAATTCTGCAACCTGCATAATCTGTATCTGAATAACCAGTTAGATCAAAACCAGAATCTATAGGATACCAAATGCCAAGGTTTGGTGTTCCTTTGAGATATCTGAAAATTCTCTTAATAGCTATTAAATGAGACTCTCTAGGATCAGCCTGAAATCTAGCACACAAACATGTAGCAAACATTATATCTCGCCTACTAGCTGTTAAGTACAGAAGTGAGCCAACCATGCCCCTATAACTTGAAATATCCATAGACTTTTCAGTAGTGTTTAGTTCAAGCTTAGTTGCAGTGGCCATGGGAGTTTTTGCAGATTTGCAATCCATTAGATCAAACTTCTTTAAAAGATCAAAAATATATTTAGTTTGACTAATGAATATTCCATCACTAACTTGCTTAACTTGTAAACCAAGAAAGTAAGTTAGTTCTCCCATCATACTCATTTCATACTTGCTCTGCATCAGTTTGGCAAACTTTTTACAAAGTTTCTCATCTGTAGAGCCAAAAATAATATCATCTACATAAATTTGAACAAGTATGCTAGAGCCATTCACATTTCTGAAAAATAAAGTTTTATCTACAGTACCTCTTGTGAAGTGATTTTCCAAAAGGAACTTTGATAAAGTGTCATACCAGGCTCTAGGTGCTTGCTTCAGTCCGTAAAGTGCTTTCAGTAGATAATAGACATACTCTAGGAAATTTGGATCTTCAAAGCCAGGAGGTTGACTTACATACACTTCTTCCTCCAAATCTCCATTCAGAAAGGCACTTTTGACATCCATCTGATAGACCTTGAAATTGGCATGGGCTGCATAGGCTAAGAAGATTCTGATGGCTTCAAGTCTTGCAATAGGAGCAAATGTTTCATCAAAATCTATTCCTTCTTGCTGACAATAGCCTTTAGCAACTAATCTTGCTTTGTTCCTTACTACTATGCCATTTTCATCCATCTTGTTTCTGAATACCCATTTGGTGTCTATTGGATTCTTTCCTGTAGGCTTGGGTACCATCTTCCAAACTTTATTCCTTTCAAATTGGTTTAGCTCCTCCTGCATAGCTAAAATCCAATCAGGATCTAACAAGGCTTCTTCTACCTTCTTTGGTTCTTCCTTAGACAGAAAGCTGCTGTATAGACATTCTTCTTGAGTTGCTCTCCTGGTTTGAACTCTGGAAGAAAGATCACCAATAATCAGTTCAAAGGGGTGATCTTTTGTCCATTTCCTTGGTTGAGGTAGATTAGCCCTAGATGAAGAGACCTCAATGTTGTCTTAATGTGTGATTGAGTTTTGATTGCTAGAAACTCCTCCTGAGTTTGTGGATCTTTGATTTGAGATTGGGGTGCTTTCTATGGGTGATCTTCCTTGACTTCCTGCTCCTTTTGATAACCTGACAGATGGTGAATTTTGAGTACCGACGGATGAGGCAGGTTGTCTTCCGACGAATAATACAGATTGCCTTCCGACGGATGAAGCATTATGTAACTCGACGGATGTTGAGTTTTGTGCTTCATTTGTAGTAGATTTATCTGCATTATCCTTAGACACTGTTTCTTGATCACTCTCATCATCACTTTCATCACTGACCATCTCAACATTGTCAAATTTGAGGCTCTCATGGTAATCTCCATCTTTTAGTCCTTCAATCTTTTTATCATCAAACACAACATGGATAGATTCAACAACAATATTGGTTCTTAGATTGTAGACTCTATATGCTTTACCAACAGCATATCCAACAAAAATTCCTTCATCTGCTTTAGCATCAAACTTCCCATTTTGATCAGTTTGATTTCTCAATATAGCATTTACAGCCAAAGACATGA
The DNA here is from genome assembly GCF_009905375.1 of Apium graveolens. NCBI lineage: Eukaryota > Viridiplantae > Streptophyta > Magnoliopsida > Apiales > Apiaceae > Apium > Apium graveolens. The sequence goes on from NC_133656.1 coordinate 176,281,976, forward strand.
AGAAAGTTCAGAGTTGGCTTCTTGTTCTTGAACAATTGATAAGGTGTCATGCATCTTGCTTGATTAATCAGAGAGATGTTCTGAGTGTAGCATGCAGTGTTTACAGCTTCAGCCCAGAATTATGTTGGTAGTTTTGATTCTTCAAGCATTGTCCTTGCAGTTTCAATAAGATATCTATTCTTTCTTTCCACTACTCCATTCTGTTGTGGAGTCCTTGCTGCTGAAAACTCATGCAAGATTCCATTTTCCTCACAAAATGCTCTCATGACATAGTTCTTGAACTCAGTTCCATTATCACTCCTGATTCTTCTAACTTTGAAATCAGGATGATTGTTAACTTGCCTTATGTGATTGATGATGATTTCACTAGCCTCATCTTTGGACTTTAGGAAATAGGTCCAAGAGAACTTTGAGAAATCATCTACAATTACTAGGCAAAATCTTTTCTTTGAGATTGACAAAATATTGACTGGTCCAAACAAATCCATGTGAAGCAGTTGTAGAGGCTCTTCAATTGTTGAATCAAGTTTCTTCCTGAATGATGCTTTAATCTGCTTCCCTTTTTGGCAGGCATCACACAGTCCATCCTTTGTAAACTCCACCATAGGAATGCCTCTAACTAGCTCTTTCTTTACCAGCTCATTCGTGGTCTTGAAGTTCAAATGGGATAGCTTCTTGTGCCATAGCCAACTTTCATCTTGACTTGCTTTACTAAGAAGACAAGTTACAGATTCTGCTTTAGTTGAGTTGAAGTCAGCTAGATACACATTTCCTCTTCTCACACCAGTGAGAACCACTTTGTTATTTTGATTATTAATCACAACACAGGTTTCTTTGTTGAAGGTTACTGAGTTGCCTTTATCACAAAGCTGGCTGATACTCAATAGATTGTGTTTGAGACCATCCACTAAGGCAACCTCTTCAATGATGACATTGTCCTTTGAAATCAAGCCATATCCCACAGTATAACCTTTGCTGTCATCTCCAAAAGTGATACTTAGGCCAACTCTTTCTTCAAACTCTGTGAGCAGGGTAAAATCACCAGTCATGTGTCTTGAACAACCACTATCCAAGTACCAAAGATTCCTTCTGTTTCCCTGCACACATCAAAATCAAATCAAGTTGATTTTGGTACCCAAGTTTCCTTGGGTCCTGCCTTGTAAGCTTTCTTCTTCTGTTTCTTAGGTCTTAACTCATTTGACTTAGGAATTTCAGATTCTTCCTTAGTCATTTGGGTTGGGCCTTTGAAACCACTAGATGCAACAGAATTATCATGCATGTTATGGCTAACAGGAAATGACATGCTTGGTACAAACATGTTATTCCAGTAAGGCATGCTAAATGGCATTTGAGGCATATTATATGCAGCATAATATGGATTAGGTGAAATGGCATGTTAGCAAACTGTGCATTCATGTTCAGTGTAGCCATAGCATTAACAGGCATGGGAGGCATGGCATTCATGTTAGAGAATTGAGGCTGAACAGACATGGGAGTAGGCATGGCAGATTTGTAATTAATAGACAAATGATTTACACTACCACACTTGACACAGATTTTTCTAGGAGCATATTTGTCAGGTGTGTAGTTATTATGTTTGTTAATCCCTACTTTACCATTCCTATTGTTTTTCCTTTTAGTCTCTGTTTTTACCTCTATCTTCTCAAGTCTGTCACTTAACTGTTTGACAGTCATGTGACCAACATTAGCCTTCTTCCCATTCTTGGCTTGACTTGACTCTCCTGAAACAAAGTTCTTGGAAACAGACCCATACTTTTCATTTAGCTTGGTTAATTTGGCTTTGCTAATGGGTTTGCTCACAGCCGACGGATGAGGATTTTTATCATTCGACGGATAACACTTTTTGTTATCCGACGGATAGTCCTCATCATCCGTCGAGTCTACATCTGTCAGCAATCCATCTACCAAAATAGGTTCTAGTTTCTCCTTATTCTTTTTCCAGGCTTCATCACAAAAAGACTCAATTCCTTGAACCTTGGTGATTTAACATGAACATCTCTGGATGTTTTCCATGCTTTAATCACCTCCTGTTCACGATCGAGCTGCTTCTTTAAAATTTCTTCCTTTTTCAAGGACTCAGTTAATTCCTCCTTGGCAATTCTACACTCAATTTTTAGTTTCTCAAACTCAACAAACTGAGACTCAAGCACATTATTCCTCTCACTCAAAAATAAGTTATTTTCTTTGATTTTAGCATTTTCTTTAGTGAGGGACTTAAGTGTAACACGCAAATGATACAATTCTGTAGACATGTCATTTATTGCATCATTACACTCAGCTTTAGATAAATGTGCAAGGTTTGTAGTGATTACCTGATTGCTTGAGGAACTTGTCTCTGTTTCATCAGTCTTGGCCATAAGGGCTAGATTGACATAGCTGACATCCTCATCTTCATCCAAACCATCAGCTGCCCAGTCATTCTCTTGTGTAATAAAAGCCCTTTTCTTCTGTTTGAGTAGATCAAAGTATTTTTGCTTATAATCCACATACTCAAATCTTTTCTTACTGGAATCTGACTTTCTACACTCATTTGCAAAATACCCTGCCAAGCCACATTTGAAACACTTGAATTTTGATTTATCCACCATGTTTCTATTTGGCTTGGCAGCTCCAAAGTTCTTCTTGAACTTGAGCTTGGAAAATCTTCTTGAAAGGAATGCTAGGTGCTCATCAATGTCCTCCATGTCATCTTGGCTCAATGAATCTTCACTTTCTGCAGCTAGCCCTTTACCCTTGCTTTCAGAGGCCTTTGAAGTTGATTCCACAGCTTCCATCTTCACTTCCTTCTCCTTTTCCAGTTCAGCCACTAGTGCAATGGATCCTCCTTTCTTCTTTCCTCTCTCCATTCTTTCATCCGGCTCTATCTCAAGCTCATAGGTCTTCAGAATGCCATACAGTCTCTCCAAAGTAAACTCCTTATAATCTTGTGAGTTTCTCAATGAGACTGTCATTGGTTTCCATTCCTTTGGAAGAGATCTGAGAAATTTCAGATTGGAGTCTTTAGTCTGATAGACTCTTCCATGCAATTTAAGAGCATTTAGTAGCTTTTGGAATCTACTAAAAATGTCAGTGAGTGACTCACTTTATTCATTGTAAAAATGCTCATATTGCTGAATCAGGAGCTGCATTTTATTTTCTCTTACTTGCTCAGTACCATCACAGATTATCTGTATTATGTCCCAAACTTCCTTGGAAGTCTTGCAGTTGATGATGTTATCAAACATGTCTGCATCAACACCATTGAACAGAATGTTCATGGCCTTTTTATCTTTCCTGACTTGTTCAATATCAGGATCAGACCATTCATGCCTTGGCTTTGGAACAGATGGTTCATTTCCTGTTGCAGCTCTCATTGGAACATGAGGGCCTCTTTCTATGCAGTCCACATATGCCTCATCTTGAGAAAGCATATGAAGATGCATCTTTACCTTCCAATGATGGTAATTATCTTTATCAAGAAAAGGAATCTTGACTCCAACATCTTTCTTGTTCATCTTGCTGAATTGTTTTGATCTTTAAACTCTTTGTAGATTAAGAGCTTGCTCTGATACCAATTGTTAGTCCCTTAACAATATAGCAAGAATTACAGAAGGGGGGTTGAATGGAATTCTTGAACCTTTTTCTTGAAATAAAAATGTTCAACTCGATTATGGATATATTTGTTTTGATTAGCACAATGCGGAATGTAAACTTGAATGAATCAAAATATAAGTAATTAAAAACAAGAGTCTTTAAAAACTTTCTGGTGGATTTAAACAATTCCACCAGAGATATATTTAATATATCGAGAGGACTCTGTGTGCAGAAATGCTCACAGCTGCTTACACAAAATAGAACTGCTAAGAACACATGAAATGGTAAAGATAGTGCTTACAAAGATTTCTCTGTTGTTGTTTCTTAGCTATCTCAGTTATTTTTCTATTTGCTACTCTCTTGGTTTATATATTACCAAGATTACAAAGTCAAAAGAACTGAATAAATATAAAATCTAACAGTCTTGATATTTGCTGCTTTTCGTCCTCTATTACCCATTTAATAAGCTTCCATAGTGTACTTGTATCCAACTCAACGGCTGTGTGTCAGCTTTCACTGTTCAACTGATGTTTGAATCTTGATATGATCATCTGTCGACTTTCAGATCATCCGTCGATGACTTAATTGATCATCCGTCGACTGCTATGTTAAACATCCGTTGATAGTCATTTGATCATCCGTCGAGGCTTTGTTAAGCATCCGTTGGTAGCTATTTTGGTCATCCGTCGAAGCTTTGTTAATCATTCGTTGGTAGCTATTTTGTCACTTGACTTCATTTCACTTATACAGAATTACAAGACATTGCTTATGTACAGTTAATCAACCTATTCTGCATATCTAGTTAAAGTCAACATGACTTATATGCTACTCCAGATTCTATACAAAGGTGCATACAACACTGTGCTACAAACTTATTATTACATAAGCTACTCACTCGATGGATAATAAGTTAATCATCCGTCGGGACTATAATGAGTTATCCGTCGGGACTATAATTCTTATCCATCGAGTGCTACATTATTTCACTAAGTAAAATCTACTTAGATGTTTTGTTTAGGTAATCATCAAGTACTCAACATATTCACAACAACGGACATGAAAATATGTATAATTCGTTGACTTTTTGAGATTATTTTATGTGTTTGCATTATTAATGCAGTTAGAATTATTTTGAGTGATTTATGAGTAAAAATTTGTAACCCGGTCGAGTATTCAATTCGAGTATTCGCTTTTGATCCCCTAGTCTGGTTCAAATTAGTACATGTGCACGTGTGTGTGCGTGTGTATATATGTATGTATGTGTATATGTATGTATAAATATGTATACATGTGTTTGCAAAATTAATAGATTTTAACATATGATAATTTAGTTAAATAAATTTTACATTTACATTTATATTTATATAAAGTACATAATGAAGTATATTAATGATACGTCAACTAATATATATTAACTTTGAGTAATAAGTATTATATAGGTATTAATAATGAACTAATAAATATTAATTATGAGAATAAGTGTGAAATAAATATTATATAGATATTAAGTAGGGACATAATAGTCATATGAATTAATTTTCTCAACAAATCTCTCTGTTGTTGTATTATATATATAATAGATGTACCAAAATTAGGTAGGTCCGAGTTAGACTTGGCCAATCTGATAACCGGTTCGGTATCCGATCGGATCAATTTTGGATCGTATTAATTTTCGGATTGTGATATATTTGGAGACCATTCGGATTGGATCGGATGTGATTCGGTTCAAGTCTAGTTCGGATTAAAATTAAATAAAATTCGGATTAAGATCCGATAAAATTTGGTTCAATTTGTGAGACTTAAATAATATATTTTTATTAAATTTAGTATTTTTAATATAATATAATATAATATAATATAATCTTACATAAAATTATGATTAAATAATTATATTATTATAAATATAAAATTGTTTAAAATATGAATTTTGCTTAATTCGGGTCATGTTCGGTTCAGATAATATATTATCAATTTTGATCGGTTCCAAGTTATAAACAAATCTAGTATTTCAGATAATTTTCAGTTAAATTTTTGGTTCGGATAATTTTTGGATTGGTTTAAATTAGTTTTGGAATAACTATCGAATAAAATAATTCAGATCTCGCATGGAATCTTGATTTTATGAATTTCGGATCGGTTTCTTGAATCCATACCCATTTTGTCAAGTCTAGCCCAATTGTGTATTTGTCTAATCTATATCATGATTATGATCTACTATTGCACTAGTTTACAATTATTTTATTTATAAAATAAACATGTTTAATGGAATAATTGCTCCAAACAATCAACTATTTAATCAAGCTGGAAATCAACTTCTGTTTTAGAGAATGTTTGTAAATATGTATTTAATTTTAAAGAATGGATTTCAAATGATTGGATTTGATATATTATTTTTCAAATTCTCATGTTTATATTAAAATATTTGAATGACTTGGATCTCAAATGAAATTCAAATTCATATTCTCAAACAGATTATCTGATCAAATTTAGAATTTCAAATAAAATTTAGGTTCTCAAACAGGCCTTGAAATGTATTATATTCATAATAACTTCGGTGTATGAGGCTGCTCCTCCGACGTCGCACCTGGACGCTTGTAGCAGTTGTGGTGTAGTTGTTGGGGGGTGTCTGTAAAATAACACCGAAGGGGGGGGGGAGTGTGAGAGTAAGAACTCGCTTTGGGAAAAATGAAGATAGATCGGAATGCAAGGTGGCTGTGTGTGTGTGTGTATGAGAGTGATTAACCCCCAAACCTGGCCCAAGGGTAGGGTTTGAGGGTTGGTACCTTTTAATCGTTCGTTGGTTCTGGGGGTGGAGGCCACCTGGATAGAATGGATGCCTTACACGTGTCTAGGTGGGAATGACTAAGGAATGTTCCAAGAATCCCCAGACACGTGCCCTGGTTGTTATCGTTATTGATCAATAACGGCAGTCATTGCCACGCGCTTAGGCATGTGCATCACGTGCTGTGTTCCTTGAGCATTGGGCCGCGGGGGAGTCATTTTTCGGGATGAGGCTGAACCGGACTCAAGTGGAGCAAAGGTCCGCCGGTGCTGGACTTTAGTAGTCCTGGGTTCCGGAGTTCTGGACTCAAGTAGAGCCGACAGTGACTTTATATCCTATCATTTGCCCCCGACTCCCTTATGCGGATTTTCTAGATGACGGAGTAGGATGAAGTACTTCCAAAAAGAAAAACTTGTGCTTCATTGCCCCTAGTCCGGGTTGCTGCTGAAGTGGGAAAAGCCGGACTAGTGGGATTTATTGAAGATGGCTTCCAAAAAAAATTGAGCTTCCTTGTCCTCCAGTCCGGGTTGCTGCTGAAGTGGGCAAAGCCGAACTAGTGGGATATATTGTACATGGCTTCCAAAAAAACAGAGCTTCCTTTCCCCCCAGTCCAGGTTGCTGCTACAGTGGGTAAAGCCGGATGAGTAGGATATATTGAAGATGGCTTCCAAAGAAAAATTAGGCTTTCTTATCCCCCAGTCCGGGTTGCTCCTGAAGTGGGCAAAGCCAGACTAGTGGGATATATTGTACATGGCTTCTAAAGAAATAATTGAGCTTCCTTGCCCCCAGTCTGGGCTGCTACTGAAGTGGGAAAAGTCGGACTAGAAGTTGAATCGAATGTAGTGGTTTTTCCATCCTTTGATTTGAATTTTATTTACAGCTGTCTATCTTCAAAACACGTGTCATAATAATTACAATAATTACTACTCTCTATCAAAGGCTGGGATTGTGCCACGTGGTTTTTCTCTTAATATTTACCCTCTTCTATAAAAGCCTCCTTCCTTCACTCTTTTTTCTCTTTATTCCCCGGTTCTTCTCATCTTTTCTCTCCAAATTTCTTCAATCGCCCCTCTTCTACTCTTGCTTCAACAGTGGTGCTAGGAAGGCTACGAGGATCACAAGTTGTGTTGTTTGTCTGTATTATCTCTGCTACGTTCTTTTCATCCGCAAGTTTTCTTTTCCATCTCCTTTTTCTCCTTTATTTTGTGAATTGGTGTTGAATTTGTGTGTTTCTGTAAGTTCTTTGTGATGAATTTATGTATATATATGCTTTTTTGATGTAATTTGGTGTTAAATTTTGTGCATAAACTGTTTCTGGATTTAGGGTTTCGGTGGTTGGGTCCGAATTAGTGGGAGTGGTCCGGGCCTAAACGGTTTTTTGATTCATGTTTAGTGTTTAAGTGTTGTTCAGGTTTCATGATATTTGATTTTTGGGTTCGGGGTGGTGGGGTCGGGGTTAGGTTGTTCTGGGTTTACTTTTTGGTTGATTGTATTGTAGTTGCTCTTTGGGTTTGAGTTCAATATTTCCCGAACTAGTAACAAGTAATTGCTATAATTGAACGTAGGGTAGTCTGGACCATTTTAGCTTAATATTAAAGAATTGGTAGAAAAGACTAGCCCGAATTTTTGCTTTTAGATTTATGGTTCGAACTAAGACTCGCGCCAAGGTTTACTTCTCCTGCTATCCCGGCTCTTCTAATTCTGATTCTAACACAGACTTGGTTGAGATGACAAAAAAGCCTCGACTTTGGACTCCGATGTTATTAGGAAGCTGAAGATTAGAAAATTTTCTCCTAGGAAGATTCCGTGTACCCTGGAAAGTTACCGGGTAGACATCCCGAACTACTTTATCACAAAGAGTGAAGAGATCGATAATAGCTGGTATTATAGGAGTATTAGCTCCGACTATGCTAAACATCCGGATAATGGTCCTAGGAGATATGATGAAGCTGAGTTTGACCAGAAGTTTGTTGGGATGTTCGTTGCTAAGGAGTCATATACCTTGAAGGATGAGTACATGTCTTTGGACCATACTGCCCATGATCAGTCGATTCGGGCTGCTTTTCAGTTAGACTCCCGGATTGAGTGGTGTTGGCCGCGCCGCGGAGAGAGAATTTATCATAGGCCGGATGATGGCTTTGTTCTTGTTTAGACGGAACATCTGATGTCCAGGTGGAATCCTCGTTGACACTTTTTCTTGAAGCACTTATGTAAATATGTCTATAGGCTATCTACTATGCAAATAACACCTAATGGTATTAAGTGGATATCTTGGTTCGTAGCTTGCTGCAACTGCTTCGGGGTCCAGCTAACACTTAAGCTTTGGCATCATATTTTATTCTTAGTCAAGTCCAACCAGAAACCTCTTTATGAGGTACGCTTCCGGGCTGCCGAGTGCGGGTACGGTTCGGGCTTTAGATCCGTCATTCAACAATTGTCTTTAAAATATTGGAATGGAGAGATGATCTTATTGAAGGGTCTAGATGTGTTTTATATGCCCTTCATAACTATGAAAGGTGTTCAGAAATAGTTCAAACACTTAGTTTTGAGGGGTGAAGCTCTTCAACTCATTTTTGGGTTTTGTGAGTGTCTCTGGTTTCAGTTGACCCGAGAAACTTTTATGAATAATAAGACTATGCATATATTTGGCTGTAAGTATATTTCTTGTATTCTGGACTCATTTATCCTGGACTCTTTAATTTTTCCTATCCTTGTGCCTTGTCCTTGTGCTCCCGGATTGATATATATTCTTCCTCTTTTGACAGTTATTTTTTTGTTGTTTTTCTCAGGGCTTTCTTACTACAATCTGGCTATGTCTAATTTGGCCTACCGTGATGCTCTTCTCGGACTGGGAACTACTTTTAAGCAGGGAAATAAGGCCTCTTTTTTCGGATCCGGGTCCCAGCCGCACTCGGAGGATGGATCCCAAAGTAATGCTGTTTCGAAGCCTGACTTATTTGAGGAGAACCAGAGGTTTGATGTTGCTGTTGAAGTTGAGGATGTTGATGATTTTGATAGCCTTGAGGAGATTGAGCCGTTTGGTGAAGTTCCTGAGGTGGAGGAGACTAGGAGGAACAAGCGTCTCCGGGTTATGGGTTCCAAGCAACCCCAAGCAGGTAAATCATGGCTAAATCACAAACAGGTCTGGGTGCTGACTCAGTTCTAGATAAGGGGAAGGTATAAGAGCATGAAGGTCCGGGAAAGAGGGCCCTGGGACTGGATGAGATAATTTCCCGATTTATGGATGATATCCCCTCTGAGTCTGAGTGATGGGAGATGAACATAGCCGCTTTGATGCTGTTATGAAGGACTGCACGAGGCTCTGGGGCCAAGGTAATGTTTTACCTTATTTTGTACTTTTTGCCATAAACTTTGTCTTTAACTTGTTCTTTATTATGCTACCTTTCTTTTTAGCTTGGCGCTTCTATGGCTGGGGCAGCTGCTATATCTTACTTCGAGCATAAACATGTTCGGGAGGCTGTTGCTGAGAAGAATAAGGAGCTGGTGGAGCTGAAATCCGAGATTGGAGGGAAAGATGTTGCCCTTTCTGGTTTGAACAAGCATTTGGATATTATGACAACCCGCGTAGAAACTGCCGAGAAGGAAGCTGAAGAGCCGAAGTCCGAGGTTGCTTAGCTCCGGAAACAACTGCCAGAGAGGAAGCCGGAGGTTGAGGTAAATGAAGCCTATAAAAAATTTGAAGAGTATGGTAGGGAAATTTCCAAGGCTGGTGCTCCGGAGGTCGCTCTTTGCTGGGTTATTGCAGAGAAGCATATCAAGACTAATCTGGAGGCTGATTGGGGTAACTTTTTCCAGGAGTTTATAAAGGAGAAAGAGAATATTGAGGCAGGACTTGGAGATCAGAAACCCTTTAACAAATTGTGGACCTCTGACTCATCCATAGTTATTAGCTTGTAAGTCCCCGGTCTTAAGACCTCTTTCACCTTGTATGGACTTTCCCACTTAGGCATCATCTTTCCCGTGTTAGTAGGATCTGAGGCTTCTATGTCTCGAAGTACCAGGTCTCCAACTTGAAAGTTTTTAACTCTGGACTTCTTGCTGAAGTGCTCCTTTATTTTCTCCTTGTATTTTTCCATCCTTGCTATAGCTTGGTTCCGGACTTCATCAATGAGCTCAACATTTATCCTGAGTCCCTCATTGTTGGCTATTTCATCAAAGTTTATTGCTCTGTAAGAAGGAGATCCCATTTTGATTGACAACATTGCCTTTATTTCGTAAGCTAGCTTGAAATGGGTTTCTCATGTGCTTGTTCAGGGACTAGTACTGTAGGCCCATTACACATTGGGCAACTCTTTTGGCCATCTGCTTTTGCTTTCTCTAAGTCTCTTCTCAATGCCTCGTAGTAGGATTCTATTTGTGACTTCTACTTCTCCATTCCCTTGGGGGTATGCTACTAATGATTTTTTGTGTTTGATTCCTCGCTCCTGGAGATAAGATTCAAATTCTACCCCGGAAAACTGTGGTCCATTGTTTGATACCAAGACTCTTGGGATCCCGAACTCATCAAGATATTATCCATGAACTTTATGCAGTCTTGCTGGTTGATGGTCCTCATTGCCTTTGCATTCACCATTTAGTCATATAGTTGATTAAAACTAGTAGGTATCTTAGATCTCCTCTAGCCCGGGGAAAGGGTCCCATGATATTTATCCCCCAAACGGCGAAGGGTATTGGAGATAAGACTGAGGAGGGTATGACTAGGATGCATCGGGATACATTACTGAAGAGTTGGCATTACTTGTATTTTTTCATGAACTCAACAACATCCTGATGAATGATTAGCCAATAATAACCCTGCCTTATGATCTTGTGAACCGGGGCCTTTGCAGACATAAGATCTCCGCATATCCTTTCATGAACTTCCATTAAACAGTAATCAGCTTCCGTCGGGCCAACACATTTCAGAATGGGGGAGGAGAAGGTCCAGCGGTAGAGTAGTCCTTCTTCAAGAAAGAATTTTTCTACCTTAGCTTTTAGTCTTTGGGCTTTCCCTTTATCTTTTAGGAGCTCTCCCTTTTCCAAGTAGTTGATGAAGAGGGTCATCTAGTTCGGGTTGTTATCTATCTGCAGGATTTCTTCGGTTTCTATAGTTGGTTTTGGCAATTCTTCAAAGTAATTAGAGAAGTCCATATCTGATGAGTTCTGAACCAATTTTTAAGGGCGTCGGCCTGTGCATTCTCTTCTTTATAGATTTATATGACTTGGTGCCTGGGTATCGAGGCCAGGTGGCTTTGAACCAAATATAGGTACTTGGCTAATGTTGGATCTTTTGCTATGTATTCTCCGTTTGTTGCTTGACTACAATTTGGGAGTCGTTGTAGATGTTTAGGTCCTGGACTCAGAGGGTCCTGGAGAGTTTCAGTCCTGCAACCAGTGCTTCATACTCTGTTTGGTTGTTTGTTACTGGGAAGCCGAAGGATATGGCAGTTTGGATCATGAAACCATCGTGGCTCTTCAGAATGAGCCCGACTCCCGACCCTTCATTTGTTAAAGATTCGTCGACCTTCAGGGTCCAGGCTCCGGGGTTAAGAGTTTAGTTGCTTCAGGGTTCAATATCTATCGGTGCTGGCTCAGATTCTGGGAAGTTGCATTCAATGATGAAACCAACAAGTGCTTGAGCTTTGATAGAAATATTGTGAATGAAGTTTAGGTTGAATTAACTTAGCTCCACTGCCCAATACATGAAAGGAATATGTCCTAAGTCCAATCATGTATTAGGATTTAGGAATAACTTTTTATGTAATCTGTTTTGATTTCATTGATATTAATAAAAGACTTGTTTTATTTTTATTACGGGCTTTATCTATTTAAGTGTTTAAATAAGATATACCATAGTTCAGAGTAAAGCTTTTTATGGATTATGATGAGATCATAATAGTGAGACCTAAAAGATGATAACTCTAAAATTAAATAGTTCCTGGTCGTAGGATTACTAACTGGTAATTAATAATCCGCAAAGATCGGTACATACTATGCTTGCTTCATTATGAAGGATGTCTGTTTTCATAGACATTTGTGTGCTGACACTATAGCTAGTATGTAGGTGCTTATTATAGAATAAGTTCACTGAACATGACTCGCCCAGCTGAACAACTGATGGAGTTCACTCACGTGTCAGCAGTTGTTCACATAGTGATAGTTGTACAAGTATCCTTAGACTTGAGGTCATCATAGTCATCTTGTGTACACTGAACTATGCTTTGGTTTAGTTCTTAGTCTCCAGGGACAATTATTAGGGCTCTACTGGGTATAGGAATTTGTACACGAAGATAGTGTATGATCAATAAAGGATCTACCCCTTCCAGTGAAGGAAGCGAATGTTCAAGGCTGATCCACTTATGCTAGTTCAGGAATCTCTAGCCAGAGTAAATGAAATTAGAAAGGAGTTTCTAATTTGCATAGAACTAAGCATAGTAAATGGTAAGCAAGTGATTAAATTCGATAGGCTTGACATGAGATCCATGCCTTGTATTTAATCGGGACATTGTAGGGTAGAAGGAGTTTATTGTACGGTAACTATTCACTGAATAGGTTCTTGGTATTCTAAGCAGTGAATTCGTATTATCCGGATAGTCGCGATATGCTGAGAAGTATCCCTCACGATGTAGAATAAATGTGATTAATTAATTAATCATATTTAATAAATTAGAGAATTTATATAAATAATGATAAAATAGTTTTATTATTATTTATTTCTACTACCGGCTTAATATTGAACCTACAGGGTCACACCATAAAAAGAGAATGATTTAATGGTGGAGGAATTAATTAATAATGGCTAATAATTATTTATTTATGAAATAAATAATTAATTGGCAAATTTAATAATTGATTAAATGAGATTTAATTGATTATAAATTAATTAAGAAAAGTTCTTAATATTATTAATTAAGGATTTAATTTTTGGAAATTAAATCAAGAGAGAGAATTATTTCTAAAGTGTTTAGAAAAAGAATTAATAATTAAAAGGTGTTTTAATTATTAATGAGAATAATAAATGGGATAATAATAATAATATTTATGGGAAAATTTCAGCTGAAAATTTTGCCTATAAATATACTATTATAAACCCTATTTTTATTCTAACCCAGAACCCCAAAATTTTATAAAACCTAATTCTCTCCACCTCCTCCTCCTCCTTAACGTCGTTTTCTTGGTGGATACCGGTGGAGTGCTTCACGTTTGAGGAGCAGCTGCTAAGGATCTCCGATCGATGCTCTTGGATCGCTATTAAAGGTTAGTAATCGATTCATATGTTTTTACCACTGTTTATATGCTTTTATTTGGATTTTATATGTGTAAAAGTGTTTTACCATGCCTCCGCTGCGATTAAAATCCAACAATACACAAGTCTGCCCGAGACGTGTGGTTTATATTATCTTCCTCAAGGGTTGGTTAGTGACGATCCAAATTTCCCTTCCTTGAAAGTAGTGTCTGAGTTTTCTCGATGCCGTAACCAGGGCGATGGCAAAATTTTCCAAACTTAGGTATCTAGTCTCTGCATCCTTCAGTACTTGGTTTATATAATATACTTGTTGCTATTTTCCATTTTCTTCCCGGATCAGTGCTGCTCCTACTGCCAAGGTCCCGACTGACAAGTAGAGGTATAAAGGTTCCCCTGGTTGGGATTTAGTTAAGATTGGTGGCTACGAGGGATATCCCTTGATTTTTTCAAATGCTCTCTGGAACTCCAGACTCCAATTCACTTTTTTTTGTTGGCTTCTTTTAGTAAATCAAAGAAAGTTAAGCATCTTTCTGCTAGCTTTGACACAAACCTCCTAAGTGTTACTAATGGCCCTGCTATCTTATGCACATCTTTCTGGGTCCGGGGAGCTTTTATCACTTGGATTGCCTTTATTCTCTCAAGATTGGATTCAATTCCTCGGTTGCTTATCATGAATTCTAGGAACTTGCCTGCTCCAATTCTGAAGGTACATTTCTCTGGATTCAGCATTAGTGCATGCTTCCTTAAATTATCAAAGCATTCTTTAAGATCTCCAATGTGTACCAAATGGTTGTTGACTTTGGAATCATATCATCAACGTAGGATTTCAAGTTTCTTCCGAGCTGAGACTTGAAAATTTTGTTCATTGCCTTTCGGTAGGTTGAGCCTACATTCATCAATCTGAATGGTAAGATGATGTAAGTATAGACTGCTCTGTGAATAATGAATGTTTTTGAAATGTCCTTTGAATTCACTTAATTTGGTTGTACCTGGAGAAGGCGTCCATGAAGTTTAGCATGAGGTGCTCAGATGTTGCATCTATTAGCTGATTTATGTTTGAAAAAGGTAAGGATACTTTGGGAATGCATCATTCAAGTCGGTATAGTCCACACACATTCTCCATTTTCCATTTGACTTCTTCACCATTACTACATTAGCCAACCACTCCGGGTATTTGATTTCATATATAATCCCTGCTTTAAGTAGTTTCTCCACCTCTTCATCTATCTCCTTCTACATTTCTGGGGCAAAGTTCCTTCTTTTTTATTAGACCGGATTTCTGTTTAAATTGACGTCCAAGATGTGCATTTCTATGGATTCGTGCAATCCAAGCATGTCTTTGGGACTCCAGGAGAATATATCGGCATACTCCCGGAGTAGTGATATCAGTTCTTCTCTGAAAATTGTTTCGAGCCCGGGCCCTATTTTCACCTTCTTTGAAGGATTGCTTTTATCAATCAGAATTACCCCTATTTCTACCGTGGCCTCAATTTTTTCTTGGTCCTGGGTTGAGACCATTTGTTGGATCCGGGATTCAATATTCTTTTTTAATTAGATTTGAGCCTGGGCTGATGCACTTCCTTGATTGCTTTCCCTTAGTTTATTTGTTTCAATATTGGTTGCTTGCATAGTAGGTGTAATGCCCTCCAGACCCGGGGTATAAGTCTGGGGGTTACTAGCTAATCATCAAACCTGTACAATCTGATTAACAAATAATAAAGAAATGAAATTAAACCCCTTTAGACACTAATCAGGATCTTTTTAGGTTGAAGTATGAAAACAAGAACCACTAACTACTTTATTACAAAACCAAATTCAAAATCTCACAAGCTCTCTTTATTACAGACCATTGTCTAATTCATTTTAAACTAAGTTCAACTTTTATTCAAACACACACACTATCTATCAACACTCCACCTGTTTGGGCAACTCAAAGCTTTCTTCCTGGATTGAGATCAACACCTTGGGTATGAGAGGATCCCGAGGCTTGACCCGCTTCTTTACCACTCGAGTCCTGATGGGTTTCATATTCCTTCTTAAATGAAAACAATAAGGTGAATAACAACAAAAAGGGGTGAGCCAAAAATTGCTCAACAAGTCCACAAAATATAAACAGTGTTAAAGCATTTTAAATGAATCCGTAATCCCGGGTATATCTGCAAAGATATAACCCCCACGAGAATAGAAAGAAGGCCATTACTGGCGAGTACAAATGAACTAAATTGGACACAAGTTCGCATCTATATTCTGCTGATCAGTCAGAATATAATGCAGATCTATATCTTAATATATAGATCCAGTCGGGTACCCAGGCACTATGGCCCATGTCGAGGCACCAGTCAAATCCCGGTCCTCAGGAATAAGGCACACTCAATCCCAAAAAATGGCATTATCCAGTCCATCCCTTAGCAACTGGAACAATCGGTATGCTTTGATATATTCTAAACACCAGAATATATCAATCTCAATGTATCATCAATGGAATATGAATCAGGAATTCAAAGGAACGTAAAAATCAAGAATCGAAATGAAATATGAACAAAGGAATAGCAAGTGTGTATCAGTGAATAAGAACAAGAATCAAAAGAGTGCAAATATGATAAACATCTGAAGAAGTGTCACTATTCTGAAAGTATAATAGGGGAAAAACTTGCCTTCTGCGCGACTCACTGCAATTAGATCACTTTCGTCTATCACCTTTGACTAATATCGACTCAACCTGCCTGGCTGGCTTAGCTTCTGTTAGCAAAATAGACTGGTTAAGTCATTTCGTACTTCAATTGCATCTTGAATCGACTTCATACCGTTCCTAACATCTACCCATGCGCTTATGACTGACTCATGTATTATTTATTAGCAAATAAGCCTCATTTAACCACGTACTACACATAAGCACATAAGCACATAATCATTTTAATAGTTAAAATAATTTTTAGAACCAAAATCGACTCGCTGATCGCTCAGCTGATCGTTATCTGACTCGTTTCTCATTTTTCCGGAATTTTTCAGACTCGTCTCGGCACGCATTGTGGCTGATAATCAAACAAGTAACAAAATCAACTAATTTCTAGAAGAAATTAAGCTTTGATATTATTTTTAATGAAAAGAATTCATTTTTCTAAGTCAACAGGCTTTCGTTTCACTCGAATCGGACTAACGGTTGAATTATTATCAATTAAACACTGATAATTCCAATTTTTATTCACTATAAATAATTATTACTAATTTTAAAACTCAAAAATAATTTTTAAATCATTATTTAAGAAAAATCAGAATTAAAAATGATTTTTCTATAATTTTTGGAATTAAAATGAATTTATTATGATTTATTGAAAATTATATGATTAATTATCAAAATAATTAATCATTTTTAAATAATTAATAAATAGTTAATAAATAATAAATAATAAATAATTAAGAAAATAATTCAATCTGATTTTTAGAAAATAATTCAGAATTATTTATAATATAAATCAATTAATTAAATAATTAATTAATCAATTTATAAAATAAATAAATCTGATTTTCAAAATTAATAAAATAAAATTAAAATTAAAAATCCAGAAACATATGTCAGAAACTAACCATCTGACAAAACAGATCAAAACCGGGTTGACAAACGGGTCAACCGGGTCACCATCCGGGTCATGAAGAACATGACCGGATTTTTCCAGAATCCGGCCACCGGCCAGGATTCCGGCGAGTCAAAATCAGGCCAAAAACAACACCGTTTGGTGTGGTTTTTACAGGGTTTCAATTCCACACAACTGCAGCAATTCAACTACGGCCAAAACATGCCAAAAACATCACTCAAACTTTATCTCCGATCAAAACCATCATGAACTCCGTCCAAAAAATCGAATTTGCAGAATCGTACATGAAATTGAACATTTAATAGTGCAAATCAAAGCTAAGAACATATACAATCATAACCCTAACCTTTCAGGAACCACAGATTCACAGAAATCATCGAGTTGTATTTTGAAAATCTGACATAAACCCTAGAAATCGAATTCATCGATTTAAGTATCGTTTGTTCAATTAATTAGTACCAATCGATTGCTCTCAACACAGAGAATCTATATCAGTCATCAAAATCATTCAACAACCCCTAGAACTAAAATCCCCAAATCACAGATATGAACCCTAGAATCGAAATAAAAAATATACTGATTTAAACATGAAATTGATGATACAAACTGAAAGAACGCTTCAAGAGATTCGTTTTGAGTACTTACATGACTGTAAATGATGCCGGAAACTGATCGGAATCACTGCTCGATTTCTTGACCCGAATTACAAACCCTAACCCGACTGCATAGAATTTTAGGTACTTTTCTGATTTTTAATTAATAATTATGATTAATTAAATAAAAATTAGGCTATTTATAGTAGTAAAATTAATACTCCTAATTAAAATTAAGGCCCTAATTCTACACTTTTTAAAATTAATAGGCCCCTAATTTTATAATTTTTGAGTATTAAAATTTAATTTTTATATATTTTATATATGCAATATATATGCCAAAATTTCCCAAAAATTGTGAATATTGCAAAAATGCAAAGAAATAATATAAATGAAAGTCCTATAATTTTATAAAAATAAAAATGTGATTTTTGTGGGGGTTTTTGACACCCAATGGGGCCCGGAAAAGTCATTTTTCGTAAAACGAGAAAATTTATAAAATATCTAGATGTTCAGAATAATGCTATGGTAAAAGCCGTTTGATGAAAAATAAGGCCCATTATTTTATTTGAAATACTGGCTTTAAAATCATAGTTTGGGTCGTAAAACGTTTGAAATAAAAGCGATGAATGCACAATAAAATATCTGAAAAATATCTTGAAAATACAGAAATGACACAGAATGCACATAACACGTAACAATTAGGGTTTAACAGATAATCACACATAAATGACACATTAACACACCTTATTTATTATGATTATGATATAATATAAACGTAAATTTCCCAGTCGTTACAGTAGGGCTGCCTTGGTCTAGAGCCGGGTCTGCCTCAATCATTACCATGGCTTGGTTGCTTTTTAGCTCCTTTGAGCCTGGCTTGGTTGCTTTTCCATCCGGGGTGGATTCATTGATCTGAACTTCTTTTCCCACTCCTTCCCTTGAGCGTGGGCGGTATTTCTTATGGCTTTGTTGGTTGTGAAGGACTGTGGCCTTCCTCTTATTGTCTTGGTAACTTTATGCCATTAACTGGGCCTGGCTATATCATCCTCTTACGACTTCATAATCTCCTTTGACTTCTACGACTCCAGCCGGGGTTGGGAACTTGATTTTTAGGTGGGAGATAGAAGTTATTGCTTGCATCCTAGTGAAAGTCGGGCGCCCAATTATGACATTATAGGACGATGGAGTATTGATGACATATAATTTTATCACATGGGTTACTTGGTTGGGAGCATTTCTAAATAGGACATGCAGGTATAAGGTCCCTTGGATCGGGACTAAGTTGTTCCTGAACCCATAGAGTGGGTCCTCCCGTCACTCATTTGAGCGAACGCTCCCTAGCTGTATTCGATCCACAGTATGCTTGAAGAGAATATTAACTGAGGAGTCATTATCTATCAACATTATTCTGACTTCATTTTCGAAAATATCCAAAGTTACCACTAAAGCCTCATTGTGATTAGAATTGACCCCTTCATAATCTTTTTTGCTGAAATAGATTATCATCTCTGAGAATGACTGAATAGAGAGAATCTCATCCCCTGAGTCCGGGTTATGGGGGGAGGGGTGAGTGTGAGCTCCCCAAGACTACATTCACCATATTTTTTCCCTTCCTTAATCCTTCACCTTTTTGGTTGGTGTCTTGGGGTATGTATTGGTTGATATTTCCTTTCTTGTTTTGCTCCTCGATGAAGTACTTGAGGGATATTAAATTCTCCATCTTGTGGCCACGTGTTTCATGATAATTGCACTGTCGATTATAAGCTCGGCTCTCCGGGGGAGTCTGCATTGGCTTTGGCGGATAATAGAATGGCTTATCTTTGATCTCCTTTAGGATTTCCTCCAGGGTCCGGTTCAATGGAATCAAATCTGGCTCCTGTTTGGCTTCTTGGCTTCCCTAGTTGGTCCTAGGTCGCTATTGGACTTCATCCTAGGACCAAGTCTTTGGAATATAGGAGTATTCAGCAACACCTAATTCTGTTGGCTTTGTTTAAATTTTTAATCCTAATAGTAACCCCCTTTCAGTCGTTCATCAGAGTTCTTGCTCTGGGATCTCCTACTCCGGGTCATCCTCATAGTTTGAAGCACATCTGTTTTCTTGTTGACTCCAGAGGCCATGAAATAGGCAGCAGCCAGAGTCTGAGGTTCTTTGTTGATCAGTGCTACAATGTATCTTACGTTATGCTCCAGATCTAGGTTCCTCCTGAAGATGCTTAGAGCTTCCCGCTCATCCAAGTTAGAGATCTTATTGATTGCTTCCTAAAAATGCCTCATATATTCTGAGAGAGCTTTGTTGTCATATTGACAGATAGTCTTCAGCTGGCACATGTACAACTCATGTGTCTTGTTGGCTCAGAACCTCCCGAGAAAGGATCCAAAAAATTCTTTCCAACTTTGGATGCTTTGGGAGGGGATCCAGCTAAACCATCTTCGACCCTCTTGAGAGTTGATGCGAAGAACCTGGACTTTTTTAAATTATGTAGTAGTATATCTGGGTAATTTGCTCGAAGTAATTCAAGTGTTCTTCCGGGTCCCCCAATCCGTCAAATTAGTCAAAGTTATAGTTTTTTAGGCCTCTTAGCCAGGGAATGGCCTCTAAGGAATGGTTGAAGGGTGTTAGAGTCTCCCCGACTTCCATTCTAGAGTCTTTGTCCATCTTCCTTTGCAGTTCATAGATCATATCTTTGAGGTCCTTCTGCCCCTCCTCAACATCATCAGAAATGACCTTGGGGGTGGGGTCCCTCCGGGTCCTCTTGGTCCTGGACTTGTCCAGTAGCCTCTCTTCTTCTAGCTTCATTCTTTTTTCAATCTTGAGCTCAAGCTTTGCTTCCTCCTCCCTTCTGATCTGTTCTCTCATCTCTTCCAACCTCTTCTACCTGGTTGCTTCCATTTTTTTCATATTACTTTGATCTTTTTGGTTCTTCTTCCATTTAGCTCCGATTCGGTCAAAGACAGATCTCCGGGATTGTTTGGAGTCCCCGTACTCTTCCGATTTCTCTTCTTGTTCAGCTTCCACTTGAGTCCGAGCCTGTTCTTGCCTGTAGAGCCGGATTGATTTAGCTAGTTCATTACTGGTTAGGTTGGCCATGTGCTCCTCAGCGACTGGAACACTGGCATACTTGTATTGGTTTAGCTCAATCAAATTTCTAGCATCCCGTGGTGGTACCAACCTTTACATGACTGAGGTATGGGTTAGTAGTTTCTCCTGGAGGGTGTCTCGGTCGGCCCCCTGGTCCTGTGCCTGTAAATGGTCTTGGTCCTGGACCTAAGTACTTGTAGAGGGTCTCCTAGCTATACTCTTCCCTGCTCTAAAAATTATCTCAAGTGTATAAACAACAACTAACCAAGCTTTCGAGCTAACAATGCAGGTCTAAGGTTGATTTTTAACAACAACAAAGGTTACCCAGAACAAAAACTGTTGTGCAAGACATGCCTGTATCATAACAAGACTAAGTCAAATTGACAGCCCTAATAATTAGTTGTATGATAATCTAAATTTTTATTTTGTACTGTATTACTCGAGTCTGTAAAAATGTCAAAGATTAGACTGGAGTATTTTTCTGTAAACAGTCTCATGCCTAAGAATAAACTCTGGAAGAAGATCAAGAAGATCATGCCTCAGAGAAATTGTGAAGAAGCTTGGAGTTGAATAAATATGTTTTGGGAAAAATATTCCAAGTCAATATATCTACAAGTCACATATCAAGTCATATAGAGAAGTCATTCGAGAACTCCAGAATGACTTATTGAGAATTCCAACATAGCTTATAGAGAAGTCTCAGAGATATCGACAAGCCAAATGAAGACATGAATATTGGAGATATCGACAAGTCAATTTTTTCATTAGAGATTTCGGAGATATCGATAAGTCAAAATGCCTATAGGGATCTCTGAGATATCGACAAGTCATTTCCGCATTAGAGAACTCAGAGATATCGATTACGTCAAAATGAAGACATGAAGATTGGAGATATCGACAAGTTAAATTATCATTAGAGATCTCAGAGATATCTACAAGTCATAATGTATATAGAGATCTCTAATATATCGACAAGTCATTTATACACGCAGAAATTTGGAGAGCTCGACAAGCCAAGTTCACTTATTGAGAACTCAGAGACCTCGACAAGTCAAAGACACTTATAGAGAACTCAGAGATCTCGATAAGCCATTATACTTATCGAGATATCAGTTCTCTATAGATCAAACTGGAGATCTCGATATGAACCTCAAAGTAAAGAATGTAGACAAGTTAGATATTCAAGATTATCAATCAAGAAATGATCTAATCAGTTAAATTAAATAGTCTACAAAAGCAGCTTAAAGAGTACAAGATCAAAGGCTAGGATTAACTGACAAAGGAAAGTCACAAATCTACAAGATATGCAAGGATTCCCTAAGCCAGAAATAGAAAGCTTTAGAGATAACTTAAAGTAGGGTTTAGTACATCTTATTGCATACTGTATAAACCTGTGTTTACTAATCAATAAAGTAAACACTGGTCCTTTGATTTTAAAGTGTATCAAACAGATCTAGTTTTTCTGGTAACTCTCTCAAGGAAGAAGCTGAGTTCTTTACTTACAAAGAACCCATGATTTGTAGCAAAACACTAGCTTGATTTTAATACAAAATTAAGTGAGTTTTGAAATATTGTGTGCAATGTTTTATTTCAGCCAACATAATATTACTGTATTTCTAATCTGCTTTGTTATCCAAGAAACAAACATTCACAAAGGCTTAAAAATATCCAAAACACAATCACCCCCCTGTGTTGTATTCATTACCTAACAAGTGGTATCAGAGAAAAATATGAAAGCAAACAGATTAAAGATCTTGGAAGAATGAATACACAGAAGATTAGCAGTATAAAGATACCAGCCTTTGATAAGACTAACTACACATTATGGAAAAAGAAGATGATGTTGTTTATAATGATGGCCAATCCCTTGTACATCCAGATCTGAAGAATGGGCCTTTTATTCCTATAGAAAGGATTGAAAAGTCTACAGAAGGAAACATGGTCATCCCAACTTACTATGGTCCTAAAGATCCTTCAAAATACCCAGACATTGAGAAAGAAAAAGTTTCTCTTGATAGTGGTTTGCAATTAATTCAGATAGAGTCTCTTGACAATGTCATGTATAATAACATTTTCAACTGTGAAACAGCTAAACAAATCTGGGAGAAAATAGAGATTCTGTGTGAAGGTACATAGGAAGTTAGATCCAACCAAAGGAGAATACCGGTGTCTCAATATGAGGGTTTCATGGCTAAACCTAAAGAAAGTATAACTGATGTCTTTAAAAGATTCAACAAGCTGATTAATGACTTACAGATTCATGACAAATACTATGAAGCGGAGGAGGTTAACTTGAAGTTTTTGCTCACCCTTCCTGACCATCTAGAATAGAAGATTTCAGCTATAAGAGAAGGGAGAGACTTGAGCAGAATGACACTGGAGGTTATGTATGGCATACTAAAAACCTATGAACTGGAAATAATCCAAAGAAATAATTTAAGGGCTGGTCAAGGGCACATTGTAGATGGATCAAGTTGTTAGATATATTTGAGATGTCATGTTTAATCTGATTTGTGTTTCGTTTTCAGAACTTAACAACATGACTTATCAGAACTTACTGAAGTCAAAACTTAATATCAGAACTTAGGGCGTCAAAAGTTATATATCAGGACTTAAGTGCGGGAAGACTTCAGATAAGGAATGTGGCTGATTTATAGGAGAAGATCTAGACTAAAAAAAAGAAGATATGCATGAAGAGTTAGAGGACTAGAAGACTTGTAGAAGATATCTAATTGATATATTTTAGAAGACAGAATTATATTTCATATCAATTAGAAGATATCTTGTAACTGTGTACTATATAAACACAGCTTAGGGTTTATACTATAAGAGTTATAATTATCGAGAACATTATTCATTGTAACCTAGCAACTCTTAGTGATATTGTTCATCACTGAGAGAGAACAACAGTTCTATTGTAACAGAGTTTATTTGAATATACTTGATCTTTGTTACATACTTGTGTTGAAATAGATTTGATTATATAAACACTATATTCAACCCCATTCTATAGTGTTGTGTGACCTAACAAGTGGTATCAGAGCTTTTCTGTTAACACACATACATTAAATATCCAAACAATCAATCAAGTCTGAAGAAACACAAACTCCAACTAAGCCCACCAAAAATCAAGAAACTCAAAACACTCAAACCCACAGTCGATATGAGACTATTAGGGTTCCCATACTGAGAGCATCCGAGTATCCTATATGGAAAGTGAAGATGGCTATGTTTCTGGAAGCTACAGATCCAGAGTACCTTGAAAGAATTAATGAAGGGCCATATAATCCTAACAAGCTCTCTGTTGCAGTTGCTGATCAACCAGCAAAGACCATACCAAAGGAGAGAGGTGAATACACACCTGAAGATATCTCATCTATTGCCAAGGATGCAAGGGTAAGGCATTTGCTGCATAGTGCAATTGATAATGTCATGTCAAACAGGGTAATTGGAAGCAAGACTGCAAAGGAGATATGTGATGCTTTGAAGACAAGATGTCAGGGAACTGATGAATCAAAAAGAACAGGAGGACTATACTCACTCAAGAGTATGAGCACTTTGACTCAAAAGCTGATGAGTCATTAACTGATTTATATGACAGGTTTGTCAAACTCTTGAATGATCTGTCACTGGTGGACAAGAAATATGACCTTAAAGATTCAAATCTAAAATTCCTTTTAGCTCTTCTTGAAAATTGGGATTTGAAGTCTACTACCATAAGAGACAACTATGACCTTACTGAAACTACTCATGATGAAATTTATGGTATGCTCAAGACTTATGAACTTGTGATGGATCAAAGGAGCAAGAGACATGGACGAAAGTCAAGGATAGTTGCTCTTAAAGCTGAGGAGGAGTCTCCTAAAGTTGTTGTCTCAAAGAAGGGCAAAAGAAAGGCTCTCATCATAAAGTCTGACTCAGAGTCATCATATTCTGATGATAATGATTCAAAAACTGAAAGTTTATCTGAAGGTGATGTTGATGCAGAGATGATGTAACTGTGTGCTCTAATGGTGAAGGGTATCACAAAGATAGCCTACAAGAAATTCAGAAAGGGTAAGAAGTTTTCCAGGAAAGGTGGAAGTTCTGATAAGAAAGGGTTCAGAAAGTCTGAAGGCAAAGGAGAAAAGTCTGACAGAGGAGACAACTCAAATGTCAAATGCTACAATTATGGTGAAAGAGGCCACATATCTCCTGAATGCAAGAAAGGAAAACGTGATAAAGGCAAGGCACTTGTCACAAAGAAGAAAAGCTGGACAGACACTTCAGATTCTGAAGATGAGGTGAACTATGCCTTGATGGCAAATGCTGATAGCAGCCCTAAAACTGCTGAATTGAAGGTACCTCAAACTACCTTTTCTTTTCATACTGATGATATTATTGAGTTGAGATTATACCTTAAAACCATGTTCGTTAGTTTTAGAGATCAGACTTTAACATGTGAAAGATTAACATCTGAAAATCTTGATCTTAAAAACAGTATGACTATTTAAAAAAGGAGTCAGTTTTTCTTCATCAAACTAAGAAAGAAAGATATGAGGCTTTGTATGTTAGAGATGAAGTGCTAAAATTGAATGAATCTCTAAAAACTGATTTAGAAAAGGAAAGAGAGATCATCAGAACTTGGACTAACTCTGGCAGAACAACTCAGAAGTTACTAAGTAATGGAAACTGAAAAGAGGGCTTAGGTTATGGAGATGATAAAAGTGAGAAATGAACTGTGCATATTGAGCCAATTGTTGTTAAACAGACTGCTAAGCCAAAGGTAAATCCTGTTAAGTTTGTAGTAAAACCAGTAAAGTCTGATTCTGAAAAGATGAAAGAGTCTAGGACAGAAGTCAAAGAAAAGTCAACTTTGACAAATTAAAACAGGATAAACCAGCTGAAGTTAACATAGGCTTACTGACAAAGAAGCAGCTTAAG
This sequence comes from Apium graveolens, assembly GCF_009905375.1. Taxonomy (NCBI): domain Eukaryota; kingdom Viridiplantae; phylum Streptophyta; class Magnoliopsida; order Apiales; family Apiaceae; genus Apium; species Apium graveolens. The sequence goes on from NC_133656.1 coordinate 176,307,789, forward strand.
CATAAGCTGAAAGAGATTAGAAATGTAAACAAGGTAAAGGAATCTAGGAAAAATAGGAATGTAAAGGAAGGTGTAAATAAAAGAAATAATTATATGCCTGTTCCTAATGCTCCTAGAAAGAAATGTTACAACTGTGGAAACTCTAACCATCTTACTTCTTTTTGCAGAAAAAATAAAGATATAAACTCTTTACCTCCTAAATCAGGAGTTAAGAGTCGGTCTGTTAGGTTTAAATCACAAAATCCTTGTTTTTATTGTGGTAGTTTATGGCATTCTATTTGTACTTGTAAGGAATATCATAGTTTGTATTATGATTATTATCAATTAAAACCTTCTTTGAAGAAAGTTAGTATTATTCCTTCTAGTGTAAAGTCTGATGCAAAGTCTGATATAAATTTTGATAAACAGCATGTTAACATAAACTTTGAAATTAAATCCGCTGCAAATGCTAACAAACTTAAAAAGGCCAAAGGATCCAAGCAAGTCTGGGTCCTTAAAACTAACCAATAGTGGTCTTTGTGATTGCAGGGTAACAGGAAAAACATCCTAGTTCTTGACAGTGGATGTTTAGGACATATGACTGGAAATAAAGCACTGCTATCAGACTTTGTGGAGAAAGCTGGCCCTGGAGTTTCTTATGGAGATGGAAACATGGGAAAGACTCTGGGATATGGAAATATCAATCTTGGGAATGTCATCATTGAATCAGTAGCTCTTATCTCAGGACTTAAACATAATCTGCTAAGTGAGAGTCAAATCTGTGATAGAGGTTATCATGTGGATTTCTTTGAAGAACACTGTGAAGTTGTAAGTAATTCTACAGGCAAAGTAGTTCTGAAAGGTTACAGGCATGGTAACATATATGAAGCTAGACTTTCAACAAATTCTGATGGTTCTGCAATCTGTCTGTTGAGTAGAGCATCAATTGAAGAAAGCTGGAATTGGCACAAAAGACTCTCTCATTTAAATTTCAACAAGTTAAATGAGCTGGTAAAGAAAGATCTAGTGAGAGGACTGCCAAAATAAATATTTGCTCCTGATGGCCTTTGTGATTCATGTCAAAAGGCAAAACAAAGAAAATCTTCATTCAACAGCAAAACTGAATCATCAATTTTTGAGCCTTATCACCTACTGCATGTTGATCTATTTGGTCCAGTCAATGTCATGTCTATTGCAAAGAGGAAATATGCTATGGTTATAGTGGATGAGTTTACAAGATACACTTGGGTGTATTTCTTGCACAAGAAGAATGAAACTGCATCTACTCTAACTGATCATGTTAGATAGCTGGATAAATTGGTCAAATATTCTGTTAAAATAATAAGAAGTGATAATGCCACTGAGTTCAAGAATTCAATCATGGAAGAGTTCTGCAAAGAGCATGGAATTAATCAGGAATTTTCTGCACCTGGAACTCCACAGCAAAATGGAGTTGTAGAAAGAAAGAACATGACTCTTATTGAAGCTGCAGGAACTATGCTTGATGAAGCAAAGGTGCCAACCTACTTTTGGGATGAAGCTGTGCAGACTGCTTATTTTACACAGAATGCTACACTCATAAACAAGCATGGAAAAACACAATATGAGATGGTAAAGAAAAAAAGCCAAATCTAAAATACTTTCATGTATTTGGATGTAAGTGTTTTGTTCTTAAGACTCATCCTGAACAGCTGTCAAAATTTAATTTAATAGCTGATGAAGGATTTTTTGTTGGATATCCACTTTATACAAAAGCCTTAAGAGTCTATAACTTAAGAACAAGGGTTGTCATGGAATCTATCAATGTATCTTTTGATGATAAGAAGATTACTGGACTTGAAGATTTCAATGATCATGATCAGCTGAGATTTAAAAATGAAGAATTAAGTTCTGATTCTGTAAATTCTCATGGCTTAAATTCTGTTCCTGTAAGTTCTGACGGGTTAAATTCTGATGTCATTGGAACTGTGGTAACTACTCCAAGAGCAAATGCACCTGTTCAGGGGGAGCAAGCTGAAGATCCTACCACAACTTAAGACTCTCAAGAAGCATAAGAACCAGTCATTGGCTCTTTAAGTTCTGATTCATCAAGTTCTGATGAGCCAAATTCTGATAATTCCGGAAACTCTGATTCTTCAAATCCTGAAGGATCCAACTCAAATTCTAAAGTCTCAGAGAGCATAACTACAGGGGGAGCATCAGAAAATGCTGATGGAGACAACATGGATCATGGGGGAGGATCCAGTTCTAGAAAGCAACTTCCATCTGCAAGGAAGTGGACCAAATCACATACACCTGACTTAATAATTGGAGATCCTGAAGCAGGTGTCAGAACTAGAACTGCAACATCAAATAAATATCTCTATAATTCCTTTCTGTCTCAGACTGAACAAAAGAAAGTGGAAGAAGCTCTTCAAGATGCTGATTGGGTTCAAGCAATGCAGGAAGAGTTAAATAAATTTGAAAGAAATAAAGTCTGGACCCTAGTGCCAAGACCAAAAAACAAATTAATTATTGGCACAAAATGGGTGTTCAGAAACAAAACTGACAGTGATGGCATAATTACAAGAAACAAAACAAGGCTGCTTGCTAAAGGCTACTCTCAACAGGAAGGCATTGACTATGATGAAACATTTGCACCAGTTGCTAGATTGGAAGCCGTAAGAATCTTTTTGGCTTATGCTGCTTACAAAAAGTTTAAAGTCTTTTAAATGGATATGAAAAGTGCTTTTCTTAATGGAGAATTGGAAGAAGAGGTATATGTTAAACAACCTCCAGGATTTGTAGATTCAAAATTTCCTAATCATGTCTACAGACTTGATAAAACACTTTATGGCCTTAAGCAAGCTCCAAGAGCATGGTATGAGACTTTAGCTCAATTTCTTCTGGAAAGTAGATTTAACAGAGGCACAATTGATAAAACATTGTTCTACCTCAACCATGGAAAGGACTTACTTTTGGTACAGATATATGTTGATGATATCATATTTGGTTCTACTTATGCCAAACTGTGTGAAAGGTTTGCAAAACTAATGCAGTCAAGATATCAAATGAGTATGATGGGATAACTTAGCTATTTTCTGGGACTTCAAGTCAAGCAAAATGAAGAAGGTACTTTCATAAATCAATCCAAGTACACCAGAAATTTACTGAAGAATTTTGAATGCAAGACTGTTCAACTGCATCCACTCCTATGGCCACTGCAACCAAGTTAGATAAAGATACTGGATCATCAGTAGATATTACTAACTACAGAGGTATGATTGCCTCTTTACTCTATTTAACTGCAAGTAAACCTGATATCAGGTATGCTACCTGTCTTTGTGCAAGATTTCAGGTTGATCCAAGAGAACCTCATCTAATAGTTGTGAAAAGAATTTTCAAGTACCTCAAGGGTACAACTGATCTAGGATTGTAGTATCCTAGATAATCAGATTTTAAGCTAATAGGTTACTCATATGCAAATTTTGCAGGATGCAAAATAGACAGGAAAAGCACTAGTGAAAGCTGCCAATTTCTTGGAGGCAGATTAGTTTCTTGGTTTAGCAAGAAACAAAAATTAATTTCCACATCAACTGCAGAAGCATAATATATTGCTGCAGAAAGCAGTTGTGCACAGATTCTTTGGATGAAGAATCAGTTACTGGACTATTAGTTAGAATTTTCTAAAATACCTATTTATTGTGATAATCAAAGTGCTATTTCTATGACAGGTAATCCAGTTCAACACTCAATGACAAAGCACATCAGCATTATGTACCATTTCATAAGGGAACATGTGATGGAAGGTACAGTAGAATTGCATTTTGTTCCAACAGATCAACAACTAGCAGATATCTTCACAAAACCAGTATGTCAAGCTACTTTTGCAAGACTGGTAAATGAACTTAGAATGATTTCAGGTTCTTTCTCAAAATCTACTTAATTTTTATTCTCATGCATCAGAATTTATGATCAGTGTTTACAGATTGTCTTATCTCTATGTAATATGTGCTTAAAATGTAATATATTAAATGTTGATTATTATCTGATGTGATTCTACATACTCTGATAGTGTTTTGAATGTTCTGTGACTATTCAATCCAATGAGAATTAATGTGCTAGATGCTGACTCACTTGAATTAAGTGTTTATGTGGAAATTCACCAACACAAGCAAATTCTGATGTTGAGCTTAGTCAACTTTACTTTTTATATCTTATTACTAAGTCACAAACTAGATTATTGCTTCTTATCTGTCAAATTCTGATGTCAGTAAATCTTAAGGATGAACCACATGCTTGATAAGCCTCACTTATCTGAAGAAAATGAAAGAAAAGAAAATTGAAGTCAGGTACTCCTTTGAGATCTAGAGTAAATATGTGGAAGGGAAGACCCAAGTGCATTGCTGGTATTAAGTTATATGCATTAGAAAAGCAAATAAATTTTTCTTGGTAACTTTTCACATTCTCTGATTACTGGAGAAATACTCTGATAATAGCATAAATTCTGATAGCAGTTGTGACTCACTTACACTGAGAAGCCACAGTAAAAAGAATGTTAAAAGATGCATAAAATGAGCACAAACAGTTGAGGTGGACTTTTGCATAAATTTGTTCTATAGTAGACTTCATAATTAAAGACAAATTTTAAGCACTTTTCTCAGTTATGACTTATTTCTAAGATATACTGAAGTTTACCAGACTTTAATCATTATCTGATCATTTGCAAATGCACACACTCTCACTCCATGTAAATGATGAAAATTACAGTGGTGATTAAGTTGTTTTTAACAAACAGTTTAGTATTATTTGCATAAATTCTGAGGACAAGTTCTGATGGAAGTTCTGATGATCAAACTCTGAAGAAACCAGTCAGTATTTGTATGAAAAATCACAGAAACATACATTCACTTTTTGAGTACAGAAGCCATATTCTGATGACTATTAAGTTCTGATAATAGTCAAGTTCTGATATAAATCCTGATGCTTACGTGGCATTATCTAATTACTTGACTTATTTGTGGTCTTACTGTAACGGTCATATTTATCAGAATATATTTAAGTGAGATAAAAACAGTCATAATCATTTGTTTAGTGGGAAACGTGTTTGTCTTGAAAAACTGCATGTGCCCAATAATTACTGCTTATTTCTCGTGCCCACTAACTACTACTTTAACTATTTACTGACTATTCACATGTTGCCAGGTGTAAATTATCTGTCATGCTTTACAAATATAGTTGTTGTCACGTGCGCTGTATAAATAAGAAAGTTAAAAGATTTTCTAATCTTTTACCTACTTTTCTCATTCTCTCATCTCTCTTATTTTCTCTCACCCACTAATATTTTCTGAAGCTCTATTTTCTCACAGACATTTTATCAAACACTTTGTGTACACACTATTCTCACTTGATTTTTCACAGAAATGGCACCAAAAGACATCATTTTCAATGAAGCTAAGTTTGTTCCTAACAACTACTTAGCTATTCATAGCAAGGACGAAGCCCCATCAGATCTTCACTTCGTTCAGGACTTCCTTGCTAACAGTGAGATTGGGTATGCATTGACCCAACCTCAATCAATCTCAGGAACTCAAGTGCTGGAGTTCTGGAGGAGTGGTATGTATGATGATGGTGGTGCAAATGGGTCCCCTAGTATTATTTTCATAACAGGGGAGGATGAACATGTGGTGGCTGTGTCTACAGTTCGCCAAGCTCTACATCTGCCAGAAGACTGCACTTTTTCTACAGTTGAAGAGCCAGCTCTTCAATAGATGATGGCTAATCTGGGTTGTAACACCCCCAAATCCGGGGTCGGGGATCCGGGTTGTCACGAGTTCCATTTCCCTTAATAACACCCAATCTTAATAAATAATCAACTACTCTGTACTGTGACCCCACAATAAACACACACACCACAAGTTATAGTCTCAGAGATGAATATCCAAAAATAATCACAAGTCGTTTTATTTCACAATTATATGCCAATACACCTTAAAAGGGTTTCTGAATAAATTTACATTTCTTTGCCATTATTATAATTGATAAAGATACATAAGTCTGGTACATCAAAAGTTGAAAGCCTAGCCTATTGGTAGTTCCTACCTCAGCTACAGCGACATCAACGCCTATAGGAAACTGCGGAACGTTTCCTAATCGCTTGCGAATCGGGAGCTTGGTCCTGTTCACCTTTTCTATCTGTTGTTGTGTGATGAAAGAAGAAAGCAAGGGTGAGCAGCAAGCCCACCAAAATAATATGTATAATGATTAACAATATGTGAGCCTTCTCATAGTACTCATGAAAGTCTTGGTCAAAAGAAATGAACCAAGTTTGATATCTTAATGCGATGAAGTCGCAAAATATTCAGTATATGTACATATATACTTTTCACAATCTTTGAAATCCTCTGACGTGTATAATATACACAGAGTTCCAGTTTATAACTGTATAATATACACAGAGTTCCAGTTTACGATTTACTGCGTGATGATTTCATTGAAAAAGGACCAAGAATAGGCTGGATCCAACCAGCTGTACTTTTTCTGTTATAACTAGGGAGTGTGTGCGAGTTGTTTATTTCAAGAATAGGCTGGATCCAACCAGCTGTACTTTTTCTGTTATAACTAGGAAAAGGAGGTACATTATCTCACGAATGACTTCTGAATAAAGAAATCATATGCAAGAACCATAGCATTTCGTGATTCGTTGGTAAATCCGCTTTGATTCTCAACGTTTTTCCGAAAATCTTTGACATGCACAAGATAATCATTTACTAGATATAAGTTTAAAAGATGAAGTTACAAGATACTCCAATATACTTATATCTTTTCCGAATACTACTTGAACTACTACCGTTCAATGTATAAATAGTTCATCCTATATATTAAGCTACAAGACAAAACTTGTATAGAATCAATCTTTAAAATATCATCAAAATAAAATGAAGTTATGAGATACTTCATTTGATGCACACATCATTTTGAAAACTTGACCCTGCCAACACTCAACAATCGCCCAACCGTAGCCTTTCTATCGAAGTGCTCTGGGTAGTGTTGCAGAAATATCCAATTGGATGATGAACTCATAATGGGAGTTTGCCACGCCAGGAAGACCACTTACGATGATCAGTCGTAGTAGTACAACCCCACCATTTTCTACATATAGAGGAGAACCTGTCGGATTTACTTGTCAACCGAACACTGGACTCCTAAGGAATGGACCATCTTAGTGGAACTTCCAGACCATTTTGGGCCAATATAATAAGGCTGGGCCGGCGCCACTCGACCACTTACGCCACTCCTAGTTCAGATGAAATCCATGACTCTGAAACGTAAAGCTCGTCCCCCCTTTCCCCAAGTAGAAACTTGTTGATACGGCTCCACCAAGAAGTCGTATCTAGTTGGAAAGGAAAACTCACCGATATTTCCCAGGCGATGCCTGTTAATGGATTAACTTGTTCCAAGAATTTTACTTCCCGAGTGTTGGGTAGGTAATCAAAATTCTTTTATCAAGACAACAACCTTGTTGCGAATATAAAACACACCACAGAGCCGGATCCCTCAGGTTTTGAGCGAGTATTTAAATCCCCTTCGAAAGGAGGATCTTAAATATAAAAATGAGTTTTGGGATCCGCTCTAACTTTTAAAAATCATTTTGAAGACTCGCAAAACATTTTTAAGAATATTCGGAGTGATGCCGATTTAATAAAATAAATCAGTCCCAATATATAAAAAATATCTGAATATTATTATTTAAATAATATTCCCATAAAGAATAATCTTTATAAAAATAATTGAAGTAGATGTTGTAAAACTTATACTTGAAATGACTATTAAATAACCAAAGATATACTTATACGAAAGTAATATCTTTATTTGAATAATCAAAAGTAAGTTTGATTACCGACACATTATTCTTTAATAAAATAAAGAATATTAATTAGTAAATAAATCGGAGCCATAAGCCCTCGAATGAATATTCAAAATAATATTCATTAATAAAATAAACGGAGTCATAAGCCCTCGAATGAATATTCAAAATAATATTCATTAATAAAATAAACGGAGTCATAAGCCCTCGAATGAATATTCAAAATAATATTCAATAAATAAAATAAGCGGAGTCATATGTACTCGAATGAATATTCAAAATAATATTCATTAATAAAATAAAGTTATCGAATAAACCTTATTTGATTCATAGTTTTAAAAACTATTCATATATATATATATATATGTATAAATAAATAAATATATATATATATATATATATATATATATTATACTCGGAGCCTCGACTCCCGGTTTTAGAAAAAGTTCATCTTTTGATCCCCTATACTAAGGGTAAACTCAAATACCGCTTATCTCTAGCATAGGTATTATGCAACTAATAAGCATTTGAACCAACAGATATATAATTCAAGAATATGAAACAGGCATGCATATATACCATATCACATGCTACAATATATCGCAAGAATTTGCTAATAACAAATATGCATTTATCGCAAAATCATGCATATACACATGTTCATCACAACAACAGTTATACGGGTAGAAAACTTGCCTGAGTGCTCCCGGATAGGCTTAAGCTTAGAGTGGGTTCGATAACCTATGAACAACAACATAAGTCGGAATTAAACCCCGGTCGCTTAAGAAACTAGACTTTAACCATTTAGAGTCCTAACGTTCGCTTTCGCGCTTAACGATTTACTTAAGTCGCTCGAGTACACTCGGCTCCACCATTTTTAATAATTTAACCATTAAGGGTTTTAAGGTGATTCTTTCACGAGTACCTTTCCCACTGCCTAATCCACTTTACATAATTGTTTCTTACCCCAATTAGTCATTTAAGGTCCTTAACCAAGGTTTCAAAGTAAGGAGAGGGGTAATGATTCGTTCGCGAAATGTCGTTACTTAAAACGGCCGTTTCTCCTAAACCGTACATCAGAATCAAACGAACTATATATCAAAACGAAGATCGTAACATGAAATATCTAATCATGGCAATGGTCAAAACCTAGCAGTGAGTTCACGGGTCCTAATGTTAAGAAAAAAACAGCCTAAAGTAAATCGGACATTACGACGGTTATGTTTACGCGATTTCCCAAATTTAAACCATTCCAAAACAACACCAAACTATCACCAATCAATCCATACAACCAAAATACATCCTCACTACATCATAACAGCCCCAATCAACTCAACATTAACAATTTATACTTATTCTTAAACTTGAATTTAAACTATACTTAAGTCCTTTAACCAAACCATAAGATTTCAACCTTCAATTCACTACCATTCCAACACAAACTCTAAACCAACAAGCATCAAGCTACTCTTTACCATAACTATCAAAATCATCCTAATATACAAAGTAAAGCTAGGGTTTGGAGATGTTATACCTTCCTTGAAGCTTTTAATCAATGAAAGATCCTTGGAATGCCCCTGGAAGCCTTGATCTATGCTTAAGCTACCTTGAACTTTCATAAAAAATCTAGAAAACCAAAGTTATTTATTGAAGGTTACTATTCACCATCTTCTTCCTTGATTTATTGGAAGAGATTGTGAAGGAATTAGAAGCTTAAACTTATAGGATATCCATATCTATCTACAAGGAACCTTAGATAATTACCTTGTGATTTAACAATGCTTGGAACTTGATTTTTGATTTTTCTTCCTTTGAAAAGAAGAAAAAGCCGAGAGCTATGTTGAAGAAATGAAAAAAATTTTGTGTTTGCTTTGATTTGTTTTGGCTAGCTTGGTTGTTTTGGTTTTGTTTTTGGTTAATTACCTTTCTAACCTTGAACTTTGTGTGGTTTACAATCATCCAACAATTCCTTCCCTTATGTCATGCTTATGTCACCTTGCATATGTCATAATGCTTCCACTTGTCCACACCTTGTGATTTGATGATGTCACAATCCTTGGCTTCTTGTACAAGCTTGTCTCTTGGTCACTTATTTGTTTTACGGTTCGCTTATCTTTCGTTCTCGTTTATCGTTTGAGAGATCATATCCGGGATCTTATTACTTGGGTTCCCTTAACCTTTCTCAATACATTATATTCCTTTTATGATCCTCTCTTATAATCCTTTAATTTAAATCCTTTTTATCCTGTTACCTTATACTCAATTCTTTCCGTATCTAGTGGATTTTCGGGAAAATCAAAGTGTTCGGAATTGGATTCTGACGATCTTTACATACACTTATATACCATATAGAGTACTAATAAAATCTCAGAATATCCATAACAGAACCCCTACATAGTGTGGCATGAAAAGTTTTCTTGTTCAGAAATTTCAGCAAAAACACTATTCACAAGGGTTAAAAAAATTTCAAAATTTTGGGGTTATTACATGGGTTAAGAAAAATCATTGTCCAAGCTGGGACAATTAAAGAGACCCCACATCAGGAGGGAGTGGAGTTTCTTCTTTGACTGCATCACCAAGGCTTTTGCAAACAGGTGCTCCAATTTTGATGCAATCCCTATCCTAAGTCAGCAAATTGGGTATGCTCTAATTACTCAATCTCATTTTGATTATGCTAGTGTTGTACTAGGTTTCATAGGTGATAGGATGACAGAAGATAGAAATACAGTTTATTTTGCTAGATTCTGTCAGCTTTTATACAGTTTCTGTTGCTCCGATGCACCCCAACTAGCATGTGAGTTGATTGAACCTTTTAAACTTGCTAAAAGAGCTTTTACTGACTTATTATTTACTGATAATAAGAAGACTGTACTAAGACCCCTCCAAATTTCCATATCTGTCAAACAAGTCTTAGTAAATTCTGATCCAACCACCTATGCTGCTCAATATCTTGATGTACAACCACCCCAACCTCCATCAGCACCTACACAACCTACCACTTCTCAACCTCAACAAACTCAACCTCAACCAACTCAACCTACCATCAGAACATACTTCCAACCAGCACATTCCTCACAACAACAACCATCAGCACCTACCATCAGACCTTCATCCTCAAGGCCTAAAAGAGCAAAATCTGTTCCTAAATCTCCACCAAGGAGAAGAAGGATGATTCTAAGGGATGAATCAGATGATGAAGAAGCACAGGGTCATGGATCGAAACCTGTGCCTGTGGAAGCTAAAAATGTGGTTTTCCAGAAAGAAAAAGAAGCTGAAGGGTCAACCCATCAGATAAATACTGAAGTTGAGGGTTATGATAATTTGAAGAGGAAAAGAACTGTAAGTTCTGATGCTACTCACGAAATTCCTACACCATCTAGGAGATCTAAGAAACAGAGGGCAGGAAGGCACATGGCTCAACCTCCATCAGAGGTTATTGAAGAAGCTGAGGAAGGGGATCAGGGATCTCTAATCTCAAAAGGACCAATTATCATTGAAGCCCTTCCAGAACCAAAAGACACTGTTACAGATACAGTGATCACACCTCTTGTCTCTCCACTCAAAGCTACAGATAATGCTGAAGGACAAGACATAATTTCTGAAATAGATATTCACAATCTGAATATTCCTAATATTCTTTATCTGGAAGCTCCAACAGCAGCTCAGCCATCTACTGTCAATTCTACTATCTTACAGGCTGATATACCAACAACTCATATTCTGGAGATAAATTCTGATGCTCAGAATTTAGATGAAGCTGGTATAGACTCTCCTTCTGTTACACACACTCTTGTGTTGTCAGAAGATGATGGATTTTCTGCAAGTTCTGGAGAGTCAGCTCCAGTAAATGCTCCAATTCATGGAAAGGAGGCATTAATCCAAAAGTTTGTTAAACAGGATGCTCCTATTCCTTGGGAAGATACTCACAGAAGAGTGGAGTGGACCAAGAAGTGGAATGAAACTGATTTCATTCCAAGCTCTAAAGTTCTGACAGAGCACATTGCTAAGGCTGATGAGCTGATGACAAGTCTTGATTTCAAGACTCAACTCAAAGTCACAGCTCTATCTACTAAAAATCTTCAAGGTCTACACTCTCAAACTCATGCCAAGGTTGATAAACTTCCGGAATCAGCTGAAAAGCTAGATATGACTCTCAAGTTAGACAAGTCAAGACTTATCAGACCTATACATGAAAAAGTTAAAACAATTGAGAAGGTTCAGGATAAGCAACAGGCCCAAATTACTGAGGTCCTGCAGAATCAAGCTTCTCAAAAAGCTCCACTGGATGATATTCAATCTTCAATAGAACTTCTTCTCTCTCTCCTCCTACCTGATGATGCCAAAAAGGGGGAGAAGGTAGTTAAGTCCAAATGCTCACCTACTCAAATACTGAATAAAAAGGATGACAAAAGTGATGACCAGGGAAACCCAAGCAAGGGTCAAGGTCAAGGGCACATCAAAATTTCTACAAGGAAACTAATTTCTGATTCAAGCAAATCTTCTACTCAAAAGAAGACAAATTCTGATGATGTAAATGCTCAAGCTCTGATAACAAGTTCTGAAGCTCAAAATCTGATAGGAAGTTCTGATTCTGATGTTCTGATTCAAGCTGAAAGTCAAGACTCTCAAAAGTTTTTGCAAACTCTGAAGCTCAAGGGAAAGAACACTACTGTCTACTACAAAGATCCCAAGATTCAGACACTTGATGAAGAGATTGCTAGAAGATTATTTCTCAAATATAATCCTGGAATGGATTTGGAAACTCTCAAGGAGGAAGAAGCTAGATTTGCAGCTGAGAAGACAAATCTAAAGTCTAAAGCTTCTGATGATAAGAAACCTCCAAGGCCTAAGGTAAAAGGCATTGTGATCAAGGAAAAGTCAAATTCTGAGGCTTCAAAGCCCATGACAAGATCATAGATTGATCCCAAAGATAAAGGGAAAGGAAAAGTTGATGAACGAGCAAAGCCACAAGAGATGAAAATTCTTCAAATCCTGATGAAACTAGTGTGCAAAATGGTTCAAGTATTTGATGATAATGCTGTTGAAGATGAAGATGTTTAAACTCTGAAAAGAAGGAAGACAACTGAAGAATCCAAGATAACCTCTGACAAAGCTCAAGTTGTTCAGAGTGAGAAAAAGCAAGCTACAGAAGAAACATCAAATTCTGATCAAGTCATCAAGAAATCAACCTCTGACAGTGCTCAAGTTGATTTAGACAAGATGAAAGTTGCTGATAAGAAGAAACTCATATGGATGAATGTCAAACCATCAGATCCAAAGAAAAGTCAATTGTTATATGATTTCATGACTGTTGGATTGAAAGCCAAAGAAGCAAGAGACAGAGCTGGACTAGGTTCTGATGAAGCTAAGATCAAGACAGGAGTTGAAGTTCTTACAAGAGATCCATTTTTGTTAACTGACAAACCTCTTGAAGATGTTACACAGAAACACCTTGATAAGGATATCTCTGTTCAAGTGGTATTGGATGCTCATGAAAAGCATAATGTCAAATAAAATCTAATTATATTTCTTAAAGATGGAAGGACATATCAAATGTCAAAATCAGATGTGCTGAATAAATCTCTGAAAGAACTTCAATTCTTTCATTATCTTTTAGAGATAAAGTCTGATATTACCAGGAGATGGTCAAATTTCATATTGAAGACCATAAGAGATAAAGAAAGAATTTATGGTTCAAGGGTTACAGAGTTCATTCCAAACATAGTTGAGGATGATGGAAATGAAATTCCAATGAAGAAGGATTCTGCTAAACTTGAAGTGATTCTGAAAGAGAAATCCCTGTGCTACAATGAAGATTCTTCTCATCCAAGGGTAATAGGACTGGGTGATGGTTTAGAAAGAAACCATATCTCTACATTAAGGACTGTAATCTACCAGATTGGAAGTCAGAATGAAGAATTGAAGCAAGTCAAAGCTACACTATCTCAAGTCCTGAGGAATATAGAAGAAAAGCTGATATCAAACTTTGTCAAGAATCACTTTGGATTCAGATTGACTCAGTGAGATTGGTAAAAGCTACAAGGACTGTAAGTTGTAGTTAATTGCCTATTTAAACTCTTATTGCATTTGTACTTAAATGTTTTTGACATCATCAAATCTATTAACTTGTATATTTTGCATAATTTACAAGTTGGGGGAAATTATTAGATATATTTGAGATGTCATGTCTAATATGATTTGGGTTAGAAGGGCAAGTTTCAGCCAGGGAGAAATTTTAATGCCAAGAAGCAAAATACAGGCGACGGAGGCCAGGGCAACGATCCAGTCAATGTGAATCAGCCGAATCAGTTGAGGTTAACTTTTCCCGATTGTCAGGTATGTGGGAAGAAGCACAGAGGAGTTTGTAATAAGTTGAACGTGGTTTGTTTTAAGTGTAATCAGAAAGGGCACTATTCGAGGGAGTGCCGCAATCATCCAGCGAGAGAACCAGTGAACAAGGATCAGCCTACCCGTAATCCAGCAATTAAGGTTCCAGCTATTGGATTTACATGCTTTAAATATGGGAAGCCAGGACATATAGCCAGAGATTGCAAGACACCTGCCCCAGTCAGTAATGCATTGAGAATTATGGGATCTACTCCAGCAGTAAATGAGACTCCAAGGGCTAGAGTTTTTGATATGTCTGTGAAGGACGCTATCCAGGATATTGATGTCGTGGCAGGTACGCTTAATGTGAATTATTTATGTGCCAAAGTGTTAATAGATTCGGGAGCAACTCGATCATTTATTTCTCAAGATTTTGTTAGTAAGTTAAATTGTCCAGTTGAGTATTTACATGAAATAATGACTGTGGAATTAGCAAATCAAGAATGTGTATCTGTTAATCAAGTTTGTGGGAATTGTGAGATTGAGATTTCTGGTAATAAGTTTTGTGTAGATTTGATACCATTTAAGCGAGGAGAGTTTGACGTTATCTTAGGAATGGATTGGTTATCTAAGCACGATGCCCAGATAGATTATCGAAATAAGAAGGTAATGGTAAAGATGCCAGACGAGAGGATAGTAACGTTCAAGGGCCAGAAGCAAGCAAAGAAGTTTTTAACGATGATTCAAGCTAAAAAGTTACTACGGCAAGGATGCGAGCATTTCGTTGCTTATGTGATTGATAGAAGTCAGGAGCCAGCAAAAGTTGAAGATATTCTAGTAGTTAATGAATTTCCAGACGTATTTTCCGATGAGTTACCAGGACTTCCTCCAGACAGAGAAATTGAGTTTGTGATCGACCTAGCACCTAGAACGGAACCGGTATCCAAGGCCCCGTACAGAATGGCGCCCGTTGAGATGAAGGAACTAGCAAAGCAATTACAAGAGTTGTTAGAGAAAGGAGTAATCAGACCCAGTGTATCCCCGTGGGGTGCACCGGTGCTATTTGTCAAAAAGAAGGATGGAAGCATGAGACTGTGTATCGATTACCGGGAGCTCAACAAGCTTATAATCAAGAACAAGTATCCGTTGCCCAGAATTGATGATTTGTTTGACCAGTTGAAAGGAGCCAAGTACTTCTCCAATATCGATTTGAGATCGGGATATCACCAACTAAAGATTAGGCCAGAGGATATACCAAAGACAGCTTTCAGGACAAGGTATGGATATTATGAATTTTTAGTGATGTCTATTGGATTAACCAATGCCCCGGCAGCATTCATGGACCTGATGAACAGAATTTTCAAGGAATACTTGGACAAGTTTGTTATTGTGTTTTTAGATGATATTTTGATTTATTCAAAGACATATGAGGATCATGCAGAACATTTGAGGACAACTTTGAAGATTTTAAGGAAGAAAAAGTTATATGCTAAATTCTCGAAGTGTGAGTTTTGGTTACAGGAAGTCCAGTTCTTAGGACACATAGTTAGTAATGAAGGGATCAAAGTGGACCCAGCGAAGATTGAAGCAATTACAATTTGGGAAAGACCGAGAACACCAATAGAGGTAATTTTTTTTAATTTTAATTATTAAAATTCGTTTTTAATTACTGAAAATTCCAAAAATTATTATTTTAATTCCAAAAATTATTTTTAATTCAAAAATAAATTTTAATTAAGTAGTTAATTAATTTTAGTTAATAATTAATTGATTAATTGGTCAACTAATTCAAAAATTAATTGATTATTTGATTTAATTAATTATTAATTGACTTTAATTAATTATTTAATTAGATTTAATTATTTATAAATGATTTAAAAATTGCGAAAAATAGTTTCGAGCTTTAAAATATTATTTTAAATTGTTTTCAAGGCTCGATAATTATTACAAAATTATTTTGAAGCTAGATTTAGCCAACTGAACCATGTTTATTGCTTTAAAATTTACCCAACGACCTGTTTTACTTCCAAAAAATATTTTAAAAATCATATTAAATACCCAAAAGCCTGTTTATGACCCGAGACTTCTTTATAAATGGAATATCATTGATTGTTTGACGTGTTACGTGTTATATGTGACTTGTTGTTTGACTGTCGATCTATATGTTCAGTGTTTACGTGTTTTTAGCGTAACTTTCAATCCGTTAGTCGGATTTGGGTAAAAAGAAGGGTAGATAGAAGTGTATACCGAATAGAATCGTATGAGTTGAGTATTGATAGATGCTTATGATATGTGAGCAGAAGAGGCAAAGCTTAGGAAAGGAAAGTAAATAGTCGAGGAGTAAGACAGTTGTGATTGGAAGTTAGTGAAGTATAGTAAGCTAGTACCAGGCAAGTGTTCTGAACTTTCTCAAGATATATTTAGATGATTGATAGTCCCGTTTTATATTACAAGTGCTTTGTAGCACTGAACCCTAAACCTTGATTCCAGTTATTGATCTCTGAACCGTAAACCTTATTCTTTCTGAACCATTAATTGTTGAATACCCGAATACAAACCACATATATACGATACTACTCCGCAATTACATACAAACTAAATACCAACCACTAAATCAGATTGCTTACATATTCAAACCATTGTACCATATGCTTTGAAAGACCAAATCCTTATAACCTTGAAACTTTGATTCCTTTGTTATCCAATTCTTTTATTACCTGATAGCTATTCTTTGAAATTGCCATATTGTTCCTGGTGAAGATTGAAACCATCTCATTATTGGACATCCTATGTTGCTTATGATTTTGTTTATTGTTTTACATTATTTACTCTGTTATTATGTTAGAATTGGATTATTTTATAAAATTATGGACCAGATTCGTGGTCAGACCAGATTGGTGGTCAAGTTAGGCCAATGTGTGCCTTGGATCCAGTAATTAGAGCAGAGCTGTATGCCTTGCTCGGGGTTTGTTAGTCCCTAACAATGCAACAAGAATTACAGAAGGGGGGTTGAATGGAATTCTTGAAACTTTTTCTTGGTTTAAAAGTGTTATAACTTAAAATATATATCTGTGTGAATTGATTTGCAAAGTGCGGAATAATAACTTGGAATGAATCAAGACACAAATAATTAAAAACATAAGTCTTTAAAAACTTTCTGGTGGATTTGAATGTATCCACCATAGATATATATATTATATCAAGAGAACTCTGTGTAGTAATATTTGCTCACAGCTGCTTACAAATGTGAACAACTAAGTTTACAGAGAAATGCTAAGAATACAACTTACAAATGTTTCTCTGAGAATTTTCTTGCTTAGTGTTCTTGTTGTACTATTTGCTACTTCTTGGTTTATATATCACCAAGATTATAAAGTAAGAAGACAAGATATAAAATAAAACCTATCAAGTCTAATACTATGCTGCTTCATTACTCTGTTCCAGCATCTTTGAATATCTCCATAATAGCATGGAAATGGCAATGCTTCTTTGTTCTCTAAAATCAGTTGAATAGGCTTCCACATTCCTTTTGCATACACTCGACGCATGTGACTGTGTTGTCACTGTCAACTGATGTTTGAATTGATTATCCGTCAGGTACATGATCATCCGTCGGGTTGCCTTGTTGATCATCCGTCGAGTGGCATTGTTGTTTATCTGTCAGGTAGCTATCTGGCACTTGACTTAATTTCATTTATGCAGAATTACAAGACATCGTCTATGTACAATTAATCAACCTATTCTGCATATCTAATTAAAGTCAACATGACTTGAGTTCTACTACAGAAACTAAACAAGGTGTATTCAGAAATGTGCTACAGACTCATTATTACACAAGCTACTTACTCGATGGATAATTGATCATCATCCTTCGGGACTATATTGAGTCATCCGTCGGGACTATATTCCTTATCCGTCGAGTGCTACATTTTTCACTAAGTAAAATCTACTAAGGCATTTTGTTAATGAAATCAAGTTTACAACATATTCACAACAATCTCCCCCAATTTATGTCTACTGGAATTGTAGCCATAAATTAAGAGAAACTTGATGATAACAAAACACCCTAAAAATACAACTTTAAAAGTGAGTAGATAAAACTATAAAGTGCTTCAAATAACAAAATGCACAAAGATTAGCTAACAGTCATTTTCAAGGTGCTCTTTTAGCCTGAGCAGATTAATCTAATTCCTTGAAGTTCTGGATCTCTTTCCAAGCTTTCTGTTATTTTCTTCTATCTGATTTTGGAGCTGTCTGTGGAATTCCAGTTCATCAAATTCTGAGAGATTTAACTTTTCTTGCATCTCCAAAAGAGTCTCATTGCTAGAGATGCTCAATTGGTCTTCTAATATGAAAAATCTTCTAACTCCTTTGTCATCCATGAACTCCATCGGCCAGTAGGGCCTTAGATGCACTCTAATTCCTGTGTAAGGAATAATTAGAGTCTTTAGGAGTATATCTTTAGCTCTAATACTCCTTAGTTCTTCAATCTTCTCTAGAACTAGTCTTCTTGCAGTTACATTGAAACCAAAGTTCTTCTTGAAAGATGAATAAACTTTTAGCAGCACAAATTGGCTTTCTTGAAGGATCCTGTGAAGTGGCCATTGAATCTACTTTTCTCCCTTGTACTTGAAAACTAACCTTTAAGGTAGATTCCTGTAGGCATTAATCCCTCTAACTTCTTCCAGTTCATCTAGATAGAGGTTTAGGTCAGAGAATTCCTTGATGTCACATAAGTACAAGTAAACTCCCTTGTTGACTTTAGATTGAGCTTTGACTAGAGATTTGGATTTGAGAGGTGACAGCTTCACTTTCTTGACTGCTCTTGACTTTGTTCTCTTTGGCTTGTTAAGGATTGGAAAATTGAAGTCAGGAATTGGTAGACTCTCCCAGTCTATTGGTTCATCCTTATGCACAATGGGTTCACCATGAATGTTCGTGTAAGGATCCACCACCTTAATGTCTTCAAATACCATTGAGGGTTTTGGTGCTTGAGTTGTAGTTGGAGTGGATTCCTTGGGAAACTGATCCTCCAATTCCTTATCAACAAAGTTCAATTTCCTTTTGGTTCTTTTGGCCAATTCCTTGTATATTTGAGATTTCTTCTGTTGTGGTTCAACTTGCTTCTTTGGATCTTGAGATTCAGTGATTTCAGATGGCTGAGAAGGAATTTGTTGTGTTGGTTTCACAGCTTGTAGCTTGGCCAAGATAGCAGCTTGCTCTTTCTTTTATTTAGCCTTTTTAGCATCTAGAGCAGCTTGCTTCTTTTCTTGCTTCAATCTTGCCTTTTCTTCTCTCTTTGCTTCAGCAAATTGAGGATGTCCAGCCACCACACAAATCTTTTTACCATTCCTGAAAACTTTAGCAATTCTTCTTTTTAAAGCTGAATCAGTTGGATCCTTGTAGAAGGCAATGGATCTTGATAATAGTTTCTTCTCATCAGGATTTGGTGTCTCATACACTGTATCCAAAGGGTTCTTTAGAGATGATTTTGGATAGTTCACCCTTGGCTTCAAAAGTACTTCAGCCTTTGGAGATTTGATGCAGGATGGTTGTCCTCTTTCAAGATAGTTCATGCTCATTTCATTCACAGAGATTTGCCTGACTTGAGAGTGATGAATGGCTGAATTTTCTGGCTTCTTTGCTAGCCCAAACTTCTTCTGAATATCCTCATCAATCTTCTCCCAGTTGATTGGCTTCAACTGCTCCTTTTCAGCTGCTCTTAAATTGGCTGCTTCTTCATTTATCAGATCAATGATATCTTTGGCTGGTGGCTTGATGAAAGTAATTGAAGGCACAATTACTTTACTAACTTTAATATTGAGCACTTTTTGCTCCCCTTCACTCTTAGAATTCTCTTTCTCCCCTTTTTTGTTATCAGCAAGTTGAGTAGAGGAGGTTTGTGCAACCACCAGTTTCTGAAGCAAGTCTGTCTGTTGAGCTTGGTGTAGATGAATTGCTGTAAGAGACGCTTCCATTGCTGTCATTCTTGTAGCTAAGGCATCTATCTTTGTGGCAAGATCAGAATTTTTCCTGAGTTGTCTTTTAATGGTAAGCATTGTAGCTTCTGGAAGTTTAGAGTCCATCTTGTCAGAAATGGCCTTTTTCATCTTATCAATATCACCTTTGATAATGTTGACATCTCGAGCATGTTGAAAACCTTGAATTTGTTGTAGTTGCAGAGAAGCAAGATGTGCTTGAAGGAGATTTTTGGTGTTGCCATTTGTGGTGGTTTGAAGAGCAGAATTTGTGATTTATGAGTTGAATCAGGGTTGTCTTGAAGTAGTCTTCATCAAAGTGCTTTGAAAATGCCCAAGATGGCATGCCTGATCTTGAACAGAAGCCTACTTCTCCCCTATGTCCAATGGCTCTTCTTCACTATCTCCACCTTCACCTCCAAAGAATTCTTCTGAACCACCAGTCTTATAATCAACATCACCAGCTGTAGAGGGCAAAGCTGTGATGGCATCCTTAGCTCTTAGCATTGAATGTGTGGTGTGCACCAAGTTAAGCATCCTTTCTGCATTGTCATTTCCCTGTTCAGCTAAAAGTTGATATGCTGGAACAGGGTGAGTAAATATCTCAGCATCAAGGGAGGTAGAATCTATAACAGCTTGAGGTTGCTAAGATAGTCCCTCCCTGTCTGCATCCTGGATATTCATTAACTCACTTGCAATGACATCCACCCTTATAGCTGCTGTACCTGCATTTCTCTCATAATCTCTCTTTTGTTGCATCAAGGTCTCACCTTGGCTCCCCATCCTCACACCCTCACCTTCACCATCTAAGGTGGGACTCTACACACTCTCTTTTGTCAATCCTGAAGAACTGGATTGCATATTTTCACTCTTTTCCTCTCCTTTTTCCTGGGAGCAATCCAGACTCTCACTCATAATACTCTCTTCCCTCAATCTTAGGAGTGATTGTACTACTACTAAGTCTTCTGCACTTGAAATAATTAATGAAATTTGAAGTTGTGCAGAGACACTCGACGAATAAGGGATATCCATCGGGTTAGCAGTTTGACTATCCAACGGATAACTGCTGTTAAGCTTATCCGTCGGGATACAATCACTACTCGATGGATGAACAATATCCATTGAGAGAGTAGGAATAAATGAGTTAGGAGTAGAAATATTGTGGAATCTGTGCAGATTGATGAAAATTTTGGCATAGATGTCTCAACAGTTCCTGAAAGAATTGGCAAGTGAGCCAACAAATCATCCAAAAGATGATGCTCACTTGCACTAGATTTTGGCTTCCCCAACAGAGTTAAAGAAAGGGAATCATGAATTGATGTGTTGATTATATCCACATCCAAAGAGTTTGTGGGAGAATTTGGTGTTTGGGGTACTTCTATAACTAAAGATTTTGGCTGTGACTCCACATTTATTTGAGCCACATCAAGCTGACTTTGAGAAGGTGCAGTGACTGTGTCTTTAGCACTAGTTTGCATAGTGTGTGAACCCTGTGCATCCCCAAGGGTTTTTGGTTTCTTCTTTCTGGTATAGGTTTGGGGTGAGCTTGTGTCCCTTACCCTTTTGGCCTGTGCTCTTGGCTGAGAGCTTTGTTCAATAATCACATCATTTTTGGGAGGATGCAACTAGCAATGAGCTTATGTCCTTATTAAGCACTGCAGTCTGTTGGGAAACTGCAGTGTGGCTAGGCTGGGAAACACTCACCTCTCCAACCTTATCCTTAGGGTTTCTTTTATGTTCACCCTGTCCCTCACCTACCTTTCCCACCTTCACACTCCCCTCTTTAGATTTGGTGGATTTTGCAACTGGCATCTTTTGAGAGATACCAGAGGGGGCTTTCTTTGACTTGGATTTAGAAATTTTTGATGGTTTGGTAGCTTGGGTAGGAAACTGTTGGGTCATTGACACATTTTCCATAGCTACACTAGAATGCAAAGAAATTTTAGAGGTTGGAAGAGTAGAGACAGATGACATTACCTCACTTACCTGAGGTGCTTTCATTACAGGGAAATAGAAGAGTGGCACCTCTCTGTGATGGTTTGCCCTGTTCAAATCTGCAATAATTCTTCTTTCTTGAACCCAACAATCCAATTTGTTGGTTGGGTTCTCAAGCACAATTCCCTCAGAGAGGTGGTTAGCTAACATCATAAAAAATCCAGCATAGTAAACATTTTTACCCCTCTTATTTAGCTCACCTAACTTAAACCCTAACTCAAACAAAATAAGATCACTAAAGTTAAAGTATTTATCAGTGACTAGCATGTAAAGCATGTTAAGCATGGAGATATTGACAGAATAAAAATTACTGATTTTACCAGAGAATACCTTAGTAACTACATCACATAGATAACTCCATTCCTTCCTAAGACCCAACCTCCTAATTTCACTTAACTTAGAAGTAGAGAGTGCATAGTTCATGGAGTTAAGCATATTAATAATGTCAGTGTCTGTATGTGGTGAAGTTACAGTATTATCAGGAATCTTGAAACATGCTTTAACAACATCACTATTAATACAGAATTCCTTACCTTTGATAGTGAGTGTGATGGTCTTATCAGTTGAGTTGTACACAGTAGTTGACCACATTTCTTCAACAAACTCACATAAGATGGTGGGTGATTCCAACATGGCATAGTTGAGTTTGCAGTTCTTCACAAAATCTATCATTTTGTGGTAATCACCAGACTGTTGAATCCCCTTGTTTACTAGAGCCGTGAAGTTGTTCTTCTCAGAGATGAATCCAGTTTGTGACATTATCTTGATTAATGGTGCCATTGTTAGAGAGTGGAAATTGCAGAGATAGAGATGATAATTACTTTTGAGAAAGAGAGAATTTAGAGCAGATGATTTGAGAATGATAAAAGAAAAGTAATGGAAACAAATTAAGCTTTTATACTATCTCAAAAATAACTGTCAAAAATAATAAAGTAAAATAAAGTAACCAATAAGAATTGCCCAAAATAGTCATTTAAAAATAAACTGTAAAAATTCCTTCAATTATCCGTCGTGTTATACTTATAAACTGTAAGTATACTCGATGGATAATGTTCTGAGAATTAACGGCTAAGATTCAGACAATTCGACGGATGAGGATAAATCAGTTATCCATCGAGTTATAAAATATTCCAGAAAAGTAATTGATTTTATTAATAAAATGTATACCGACGGATGATCAAACTCGATGGATAGTGATCATCCGTCGAGATGTAAATTTTGACTTAGCCAAAATTTCATCCATGACTGAAAAATCAATTATATTTCTGGCTGCATTTCAACTTGCAAATTATCTAAAAAGATTTAAAAGTAATTTAGCATACTTAACTCACTTACCAACCTTGAAAAGGTGGATTCATCCAGTGGCTTGGTAAATATATCTGCAAGCTGCTTTTCACTTGGAATAAAATATAGTTCCACAGTACCATTCATTACATGTTCCCTTATGAAGTGGTACTTGATGTCTATGTGCTTTGTTCTTGAATATTGCACTGGATTTTCAGTGATGGCAATTGCACTTGTGATATCACAGAAAATGGAATTTCTTTCTACTTGCAGACCATAGTCTAGCAATTGGTTTTTCATCCACAAAATCTGTGCACAGCAACTGCCAGCAACAATATATTCAGCTTCAGCTGTAGAGGTAGAAACTGAATTTTGCTTTTTACTGAACCAGGACACAAGCTTGTTTCCTAGAAATTGACAGGTTCCTGTTGTGCTTTTTCTATCAATTCTACAACCTGCATAATCTGCATCTGAATAGCCAGTTAGATCAAAACCAGAATCTCTAGGGTACCAAATGCCAAGTTTTGGTGTTCCCTTGAGATATCTGAAAATTCTCTTAATAGCTAG
This sequence comes from Apium graveolens, assembly GCF_009905375.1. Classification (NCBI taxonomy): domain Eukaryota; kingdom Viridiplantae; phylum Streptophyta; class Magnoliopsida; order Apiales; family Apiaceae; genus Apium; species Apium graveolens. The sequence goes on from NC_133656.1 coordinate 176,331,765, forward strand.
TAAGTGAGATTCTCTAGGATCAGCCTGAAATCTAGCACACAAACATGTAGCAAACATTATATCTGGTCTACTAGCTGTTAAGTACAGAAATGAGCCAACCATGCCCCTATAACTTGAAATATCCACAGATTTTTCAGTAGTGTTTAATTCAAGCTTAGTTGCAGTGGCCATGAGAGTTTTTGCAGATGTGCAATTGATAAGTGGCATTTTATACCACTTCGAACGTCTTAAAATGGCTTAAATTGGTGTCTTGAAATCAAGTATTTTGTGTATTTGATGCGTTTTTCTAGTGTTTATGCATTTCAGGGTAATAGTTGCATTTCGGGGGAGGAATCATCAAGAATAAGCCTTGGCATGTGTTCACCATTGCGAGAGGAAAGAATCGGGCAGATTACGGCGAAGAAACGGAGCAAAATCAGATTTTTTCCAGTAGAGGTCTGAGCGCCCACTCAGCATTGCTGAGCGGCCGCGCAGCAAGCTGAGCGCCCGCTCAGCTATGCTGAGCGGCCGCGCAGGGTCGGGGAAAAAAATATATTATTTCAGGACTTCTACTTCTGTTTGGTTTCCACTTCTATGTAATCTGAGTTTTATGGGACTATTATATAAGTAGATTTGAGACATTTTTACAAGCGTGGATTGAAGAAGATCGTGTTTTTATGCAAGGAGCGAAGGAGATAAGGAAGAAGACCGATTTAGCACACCGCAACGAAGAGGAAGCATATTTTCTTGTGATTCTTGTTTCGGTGTAACGTTGGATGCTAGTTTTCTTACTTTGAACTTATTTACTCTTGTGACGTACTCTGTTTTAATATATTTAGTTTAGTTATTATTTTCTTGTATTTGTTTATCATGATTTCATATGAACCCATGATGACGATAAGTGCTACTATGGGCTAATCGTGATCATGGGGTTGCAACGGATTTATTATGGAATTCTTTAGTTAATTGTTTAATACTTTAGTGTGTGATGATTGTATGATATCTAGTATTAGTTGTGCGTATTCTTCTTATGTGCGTCGCGAACATATAAGATAGGGTGTTAATCTCTTGTGAAGCGACGGTGGATCTTGAGATTTAGAACTTGCCATGCTAGCATAGGTTCATGTACGTTGTGCATGATTAGTGGGTAACTCTAACATTTTTATTTGCCCTATGTAATCAAAAGGAATAACTTGTGCTTAAATCGTTGTGTTGTCAATTTCTGTAGACATATAGGAACTCAACATAATTGATGACTATTCAACTTCTATCTTAATCGTGGATGCTTGGTAGAATGGTATTAGTACAATGAAAGTTGGCTTTTATCAGTTTCGTGTTATTCGATTAATATCATCACTGTCACATGCTAAAGGTAATAACAATGGCTATTGAAGGAAGTAATAATGAAGTTGTGATCTCATGAGTGTTTTATTATTGATAATTTGAAGTGTTAGTTAAGTGATTAATTAAGTAGTTAATTGTAGTTAATATTTAATCAACAATCTTAAGTGTTAGTGTCTTAACATTGAGAAGTAATCATACATTGGTGAGTGAGTTTAATTAGACAATAATTTAGTCTGAGTCTCTGTGGGAACGAAATAGAAAGTATTCTATATTACTTGCGAACGCGTATACTTGCGTGAATATTAGCGCGTGTTTTCGCCCTAACAAGTTTTTGGCGCCGCTGCCGGGGACTCGGCATATTTGTTTAGTTTATGTACTTACCATCATTGGTCATTAGGACTCAGTGATTAGGACGTAGTAGTTAATTATTGTTTCCGGTTGTGTTTCAGGTACTTTAGCAAGCGTTTATGCAAACTCGTTCTCGTGCTCGCAAGAGGACTTTAGATACAACTGAGGAGACAGACGAAGTTCTTGATATTCCGGAGAAGTTAGATTTTGAGGATTCGGATTCAGGAACTGAGCGGAAAGAACCAGTAAACATGGGAGATCGTATTGTTCAAGCTGATCCAGCTCTTATGGATTTTTCTCGGCCTAAAATTGATGACATTCAGTCAAGCATCCTTCATCGGGCTATTCAAGCTAACACCTTTGAAATCAAGCCGGGCACTATTCAGATGGTGCAGAATTCTGTTTCTTTTGGAGGAGCGGCAACTGAAGACCCCAACATGCACATAAGGAATTTTGTCGAGATCTGCAACACTTTTAAGTATAATGGCGTGACTGATGAGGCTATCAAGTTGAGGCTTTTCCCATTCTCACTGAGGGACAAGGCTAAAGACTGGTTACATTCTGAACCAGCTGGGTCCATCACTACGTGGCAAGATCTTGCATAAAAGTTTCTAGTGAAGTTTTATCCGATGGCAAAGACTGCTGCTATGAGGAGTGCTCTTACTCAGTTTGCGCAGCAACCTACAGAATCTATGTGCGAGGCTTGGGAACGCTACAAGGAAATGTTGAGAAAATGTCCACATCATGGAATGCCGGATTGGATAGTTATCACGGGTTTCTATAATAGTTTGGGGGCCCAATCTCGGCCCATGCTCGATGCAGCAGCTGGAGGCGCCTTATGGGCTAAAAGCTATATTGAGGCGTATAATCTTATAGAGACGATGGCTGCAAATGAGCATCAAAACCCAACTCAGAGGATGACGTCAGGCAAGGTAGCAGGTATTCTGGAAGTTGATGCAGCCACCGCTATTGCAGCCCAGCTCCAAGCGCTATCAATGAAGGTTGATTCTCTGGCTACATATAGAGTTAATCAAATAGCTATGATTTGTGAGCTTTGTGCAGGTTCTCATGCTACGGATCAGTGTTCTCTTGTCAACGAATCTGTTCAGTATATGAATAATTATCAGCGACAACAGCAGCCTGTGCCAGCTACCTATCATCCTAATAACAGAAATCATCCAAATTTCAGCTGGGGGAATAATCAGAATGCTATTCAGCCACCATATCAGCAAGGAGTGAGTAAACAGATTAACCCACCTGGATTCCAGCAACCACAGCAGTATGCTACAAGGCAATCATATCCTCAACAGGGAAGTACAGCTGCACCTACTAGTGCTGATTTTGAGGAACTTAAGCTGTAATGCAAGAGTCAGGCGGTTTCTATCAAGACCTTGGAAAATCAAATCGGTCAATTAGCCAATGCAGTGCTCAATCGTCAACCTGGCACCCTTCCCAGTGACACGGAAGTACCAGGCAGGAAGGAAGCTAAAGAGCAAGTCAAGGCTATTACCTTAAGGTCTGGAAAAGTTGCTGATGCTGGAAAGGCAAAAGAAGGAGAAGCTGAAATTAGAGATGAAGAATCTAAGCAAAAGGAGAAAGCGGCGGAACCAAGGAAGACTACTGTTGAACACACTCTACCTGAGGCTAATACAGGGGAGAAACAGCTCTATCCTCCACCACCTTTTCCTAAAAGATTGCAGCAACAAAAGCTGGATAGACAGTTCGGGAAGTTTCTGGAGGTGTTCAAGAAACTTCACATCAATATACCTTTCGCTGAGGCTCTGGAGCAAATGCCTAGTTATGCGAAGTTTATGAAGAGTATTCTTTCAAGGAAGGTGAAACTGGATGACCTTGACACCGTTGCTCTCAAGGAAGAATGCAGCGCTGTTCTGCAGCAAAAGTTACCACCAAAACTGAAAGATCCAGGAAGCTTCACCATTCCTTGCACCATTGGCAATCTGACCTTTGACAAGTGCCTTTGTGATTTGGGAGCAAGCATTAATCTGATGCCGTTGTCGATCTTTAAAAAGCTGGATCTGCCTGATCCAAAACCCACATACATGTCTCTACAATTGGCTGATCGTTCCATTACTTACGCAAGGGGCATAGTGGAGGATTTGCTCGTCAAGGTGGATAAGCTCTTCTTTCCTGCAGATTTTGTTATTCTGGATTTTGAGGAAGATAAGAAGATTCCCATAATCTTGGGAAGGCCTTTCTTGGCTACTGGCCGTACCTTGATAGATGTGCAAAAAGGCGAACTTACTATGCGGGTACAAGATCAGGATGTGACCTTCAACGTATTCAAGGCAATGAAATTCCCTACAGAAGATGAGGAGTGCTTAAAAGTGGATGTGATTGATTCTGCGGTTACTTCGGAACTCGATCGCATGCTAATGTCTGATGCATTGGAAAAGGCCTTAGTGGGGGATTTTGACAGCGATGATGAAGATGGCAACGAGCAATTACAATATCTGAATGCTTCTCCCTGGAAGTGAAAGCTGGACATGCCGTTTGAATCTCTTGGTACTTCTGACCTTAAGAATGCTGAAGGAAAGCTCAAACCATCAATAGAGGAAGCACCTACCTTGGAGCTCAAGCCATTAACTGAACACTTGAGGTATGCTTTTTTAGGTGATTCATCTACGTTACCTGTTATTATTTCATCTGACCTTTCAGGTAGTGAGGAAGACAAGCTCTTAAGGATTTTGAGAGAATTCAAATCGGCTATTGGATGGACCATAGCAGACATCAAGGGGATAAGTCCTTCATATTGTATGCATAAAATTCTACTAGAGGAAGGTAGTAAGCCAAATGTGGAACAGAAGTGAAGACTGAATCCCATCATGAAGGAGGTGGTGAAGAAAGAAATTCTGAAATGGCTGGATGCAGGCATCATTTATCCTATTTCTGACAGCTCGTGGGTGAGCCCCGTACAATGTGTACCTAAGAAAGGAGGTATCACTGTGGTCGCAAATGAAAAGAATGAGCTCATCCCCACTCGAACAGTTACAGGACGGAGAGTATGCATGGATTATAGAAAATTGAACAAAGCCACAAGGAAGGATCACTTCCCTCTTCCATTTATTGATCAGATGCTTGACAGGTTGGCGGGTCATGAGTATTTTTGTCTTCTGGATGGTTATTCAGGGTATAATCAGATTTGTATTGCACCAGAGGATCAGGAAAAGACTACCTTCACTTGTCCATTTGGCACGTTTGCTTTTCGCAGAGTTTCGTTTGGGTTATGTGGCGCCCCGACCACTTTTTAAAGATGTATGATGGCTATATTCTCTGACATGATTGGAAATAATGTCGAAGTGTTCATGGACGACTTCTCCGTCTTTGGACATTCATATGATGAATGTTTGAATAATCTGCGCGCCGTACTCAAAAGATGCGTGGAAACTAATTTGGTGCTCAATTGGGAGAAATGTCATTTTATGGTGCGTGAAGGCATTATTCTTGGGCATAAGGTCTCTAACATGGGTCTGGAGGTGGACAAGGCCAAGGTGGGAGTCATTGAAAATCTTCCCCCACCTAATTCTGTGAAAGGAATCCGTAGTTTTCTTGGTCATGCGGGTTTTTATCGGCGATTCATCAAGGACTTTTCAAAGATATCTAAGTCGTTGTCCAATTTGCTTGAGAAAGATGTGCTTTTCAAATTTGATGATGAATGTTTGGCAGCATTCGAGACTCTCAAGAAGAGTTTGATCACTGCACCAGTTATTACAGCACCAGATTGGACAGAACCGTTTGAGATGATGTGTGATGCGAGTGATTATGCGGTAGGTGCAGTTCTGGGACAGCGCAAGAAAAATCTCTTCCATGTGGTCTACTATGCGAGTAAGACTTTAAATGGGGCCCAATTGAACTACACCACTACTGAGAAGGAGCTTTTGGCTATAGTTTTTGGTTTCGAGAAATTTTGATCTTATCTACTTGGTACGAAAGTAACAGTATTCACTGATCATGCGGCTATTCGCTATCTGGTTTCCAAGAAGGATTCGAAGCCGAGACTCATTCGTTGGGTGCTTTTACTTCAGGAATTTAAGTTAGAGATCAACGATAGAAAAGGTACTGAGAATCAAGTAGCTGACCATCTCTCTAGGTTGGAGAATCCCGATTCTACTTCACAAGATAGGACGTTAATCAATGAATCTTTTCCGGATGAGCAGTTGTTCGCAGTTCAGGAGGAAGAACCATGGTTTGCAGATATTATAAACTATCTCGTCAGCAATGTAATGCCTCCTAATTTGACATCCACTCAAAAGAAAAAGTTTCTGCATGAGGTGAAGTGGTATATATGGGATGAACCATATTTGTTTAGACAGAGAGCTGACCAGATCATCAGGAGATGTATCCCGTTCTGTGAGACGGAGGGGATATTACGAGACTGCCATTCCACGGTTTATGGTGGACACTATGGTGGTGAGAAGATGGCAGCTCGTATTCTTCAAGCAGGTTTTTTTTGGCCTACTTTGTTCAAGGATGCTCATCAGTTTGTTTTAAGGTGTGATCGTTGCCAAAGAGTGGGAAATTTGACAAGGAAGGATGAGATGCCATTAAATGTGATGCTTGAAGTCGAGGTCTTTGATGTTTGGGGAATCGATTTCATGGGGCCTTTTATCTCATCTTGCAATAATCAGTACATCTTGCTGGCAGTCGATTATGTCTCAAAATGGGTCGAAGTTAAAGCTTTACCGACAAATGATGCAAAGGCAGTGCTAAATTTTCTTCATAAGCAAATTTTCACAAGGTTTGGAACACCTCGGGTAATCATAAGTGATAAAGGATCGCATTTCTGCAACCGTAAGTTCACTTCTATGATGTAGCGTTATAATGTGAATCATCGAGTAGCTACTGCCTATCATCCGCAAACAAATGGTCAAGCGAAAGTGTCTAACAGAGAGATAAAGCGCATTCTAGAGAAGGTTGTTTGTCCGTCAAGGAAGGATTGGTCTTTAAAGCTCGATGAAGCTGTTTGGGCTTACACAACAGCATACAAAACTCTACTTGGTATGTCCCGTTTCAGTTGGTGTACGGTAAGGGATGTCATCTACCTGCGGAGCTTGAGCATAAGGCCTACTGGGCATTGAAGAAGTTGAACCTGGATTTAGATGCAGCTGGTAAAAAAAGAATGCTTCAGCTTAATGAACTTGATGAATTTCGACTTCAAGCGTACGAGAATAACAAAATGTATAAGGAAAAGGTGAAGAGGTGGCACGATAGGAAGCTACATCCTAAGTTATTTGTGCCGGGGCAACAAGTTCTCTTATTCAACTCTCGGCTCCGACTTTTTCCAGGGAAGTTGAAATCGAGGTGGTCTGGGCCTTTTATTGTCAAAACTGTGTTTCCACATGGAGCGGTGGAAATTTTTGAGAATGATCCAGACCAAGCATTTAAGGTTAACGGTCAGCGTTTGAAGCACTACTATGGGGACATGGCAAACCGAGAAGTGGTTAGTGCCATTTTGTTGACTACTTGAGAAGGGTACGAAACGTCAAGCTAATGACGAAAAAGAAGTGTTGCATGGGAGGCAACCCATGAATTGTTGTTACAGGAACCCTTAGAAGTTAATAATCTATCCAAAAACACAAAAAAATCAGAAAACAGGGGCTGAAAAAAATTATGGTACTCGACCCCTGAGCGACCGCGCAGCAAGCTGAGCGCCCGCTCAGCTTTGTTGAGCGACCGCTCAGGGGTCGAGTACCAGAATTTTTTTTACAGTTCAGAAAAAAAAACAAAAAACACAAAAACCCATCACAACCCATAAACCCACGAATTCTTTTCCCATTACCCCATGATTTTATCCCTCAACCCCACTCCTAATCTAATTTAACCTACTCCACACCCTATATATACATACACCTATCCTACATATCTCCCACAAACTTCCTATACTTAAACTCTTTCCCAAGCACCAAAACTCAGTTCTTACACACTTTTATTCATGAATCAATGGCACCCAAGAGAGCACGCACTATTGACAGCAGCAGCACAGTTCCTACTGCTGATTCATCGAGGGGTACTGCTGCAAGGCCTCGGTTAACTGACAGAGCTGCGGAGGAGGAGTACACTAGGCTTTTGGGGAAGCCGATTCTGAAGGAGAGAGGGTTTTTACCATCGGGGAGGGATGGTGAGTTGCTGCCCATGATTGCAGAGAAGGGGTGGATAGCTTTTTGTGAGTCACCCGAAGCGGTACCGATGAGCGTTGTTCGCGAGTTCTACGCGAACGCGAAGGCCGAAAAGAATGGGTTTTCTGTGGTCCGGGGGCTGACAGTTGATTATCACCCTGCGGCGATTCGCCGTGTGATTGGACAGCGAGAGAGGAAACCCGAGGAGGAAAACTGGAATGAGAAGACTGCTGAGGATTTTGACTTGGATTTGATTTGTGCGACTCTCTGTCGACCGGGCACAATTTGGACCTTCAGGACCGGCACTAATGAGTATCGTCACTTCCCGGCGATCGCTATGAACATGTATGCCCGTGCATGGAATGCATTTATTTGTGCTAATATTTTGCCTTCTTCGCATGCACACGAGGTCACATTTGAGAGAGCATAGTTGTTGTGGGGAATTCTGAATGAGGAGTACTATATGGACCTTGGTGAGTTTATCTACCAAGGAATTCTGAAGTTTTTGAGGGGAGCGAAGCATATGAACATCCCTTATGCATCCACGGTTACGAAGCTATGCCAAGCAGTGGGAGTGAACTGGCCGGCTCATGAGCAGTTGCAGTTGCCGGCAGCTCCGATTGATTCTGGCACTCTGAATGGGATGCAGGAGTGGACCGGTGGTGAGCCTGAGGAGCATGGGCTGGGTTATCGTCTTCCAGGAGGGCGTCCAGCACAAGATGCTACTATGGCTAGGCCAAGGCGTGATGAGGCTGGTTCTTCGAGAGCTCAGGAGCGTGCTGGGTTGGCTGATGCTCAGTATATGAGGCTTTCACGGCGGATGGATGCCATGTATGAGACGCAGAGCAGGTTTGCTCAGGAGCTCACCCTTGCGTTAGGGACTGCTTTTCGGGGCCTTGGAGCTGATATCCAGTGGCCAGTTTTTGGTGAGGACTCTGCATACCCGCCGCCTGATACTCTACCCACTGAGGGTGATGATGATGATGACTCCGAGTAGGTATACCCTGTGTTCCTTTCTACTACCTTCACTGAGGACAATGAAGATTTTAAGTTTGGGGGTGGTAGTTAAGGAATATTGTGTGTGTGTCATATAGCTGCATATTCATGATAGCTTAGTTCATATAATTGCATAATTTAGGCCATATAGTTTTTTTTATATATATAGCTTTTATTGTTTATCGTGTCACGTAGCTCATGCATTTATCATGATCCCTTTTGCAATGATTTATCGACTGAATTGTGATATTGATGCGAGTGTAGTGATAACATTAAAGTGATATTAAGTCGTGTAGGTTGATATGCATGCTAGAAGCACTTGTAATTCCACTAAGTCTTAGAGAATGCGTAAGGGCTAGATTGTTGTTATAATTTGATTGTTTTCGGGGTCAATCTATTTATTATGATTAGAATTCGATAATAGGTTCTTAGTGATAAAGGCATGAAAAAGAAAAAAATTTGGAGAAAAAAAAAAGAAAAATGGAATTTGTTGCTAGTTGTGGCTAGGCGTCAAATGGCTAGTAGCCGGCTCGCATATGGTGCGAGTAGTCTAGGGTTGAGCAAGATGGAGCGAAACGCACTTGCTCAGAAGTTATAAAAAATTTAGTTTATGCATAATTGATCAAGAGTGGGCTCTATGGTATTCGAGTTATTAAGTTCTTAGGGGACTTTGTGCCTAGTGACCTAAGGCTTTTAGAGTCTAGGATCCGCTAACCTAACGCTCGTTACATGGATACCATTGTATAAGTCTTTTGTGGACCTCACTCATTGCACGGTCAAATAAGCATTTGTGTTGTGAATAAAAAGCACGATTCCGTAATAAGCTCCAGAATTCTTGTAGTGTTGTATATCACTTTGTGCCTAGAATTTTTATTCTTTGTATAATCATGTGATTGCTTTGAGGATAGTCGAGTCATAATAATTGGTCTAGTTCCGAAGCATATCTGTTAAGCATTTGCACACACCACGTTTCTGGCTGTATGTCCGTTTGCATGAGTTTATTGATCTTTAGTTGTCTAACTGCATTTGTTGAGATGTTGCAATTTGGTTGGTTAATCGTAGTAAGGGGGATCACTGCATTTTCATATAGATTGCATTCATGCATGTTTTATATTTGTTTTTGAGTCTGTGACGCTTGAGAACAAGCATCGATTTAAGTTTGGGGGTGTGATAAGTGGCATTTTATACCACTTAGAACGTCTTAAAATGGCTTAAATTGGTGTCTTGAAATCAAGTATTTTGTGTATTTGATGCATTTTTCTAGTGTTTATGCATTTCAGAGTAATAGTTGCAGTTCGGGGGAGGAATCATCAAGAATAAGCCTTGGCATGTGTTCACCATTGCGAGAGGAAAGAAACGGGCAGATTACGGCGAAGAAACGGAGCAAAATCAGATTTTTTCCAGTAGAGGTCTGAGCGCCCGCTCAGCATTGCTGAGCGGCCGCGCAGCAAGCTGAGCGCCCGCTCAGCTATGCTGAGTGGCCGCGCAGGGTCGGAGAAAAAAATATATTATTTCAGGACTTCTACTTCTGTTTGGTTTCCAATTCTATGTAATCTGAGTTTTATGGGACTATTATATAAGTAGATTTGAGACGTTTTCACAAGCGTGGATTGAAGAAGATCGTGTTTTTACGCAAGGAGCGAAGGAGATAAGGAAGAAGACCGATTTAGCACACCGCAACGAAGAGGAAGCATATTTTCTTGTGATTCTTATTTCGTTGTAACGTTGGATGCTAGTTTTCTTACTTTGAACTTATTTACTCTTGTGACGTACTCTGTTTTAATATAATTAGTTTAGTTATTATTTTCTTGTGTTTGTTTATCATGATTTCATATGAACCCATGATGACGATAAGTGCTATTATGGGCTAATCGTGATCATGGGGTTGCAACGGATTTATTATGGAATTCTTTAGTTAATTGTTTAATACTTTAGTGTGTGATGATTGTATGATATCTAGTATTAGTTGTGCGTATTCGTCTTATGTGCGTCGCGAACATATAAGATAGGGTGTTAATCTCTTGTGAAGCGACGGTGGATCTTGAGATTTAGAACTTGCCATGCTAGCATAGGTTCATGTACGTTGTGCATGATTAGTGGGTAACTCTAACAGTTTTATTTGCCCTATGTAATCAAAAGGAATAACTTGTGCTTAAATCATTGTGTTGTCAATTTCTGTAGACATATAGGAACTCAACATAATTGATGACTATTCAACTTCTATCTTAATTGTGGATGCTTGGTAGAATGGTATTAGTACAATGAAAGTTGGCTTTTATCAGTTTCGTGTTATTCGATTAATATCATCACTGTCACATGCTAAAGGTAATAACAATGGCTATTGAAGGAAGTAATAATGAAGTTGTGATCTGATGAGTGTTTTATTATTGATAATTTGAAGTGTTAGTTAAGTGATTAATTAAGTAGTTAATTGTAGTTAATATTTAATCAACAATCTTAAGTGTTAGTGTCTTAACATTGAGAAGTAATCATACATTGGTGAGTGAGTTTAATTAGACAATAATTTAGTCTGAGTCTCTGTGGGAACGAACTAGAAAGTATTCTATATTACTTGCGAACGCGTATACTTGCGTGAATATTAGCGCGTGTTTTCGCCCTAACAGCAATCCATTAGATCAAACTTCTTTAAAAGATCATAAATGTATTTAGTTTGACTAATGAATATTCCATCACTAACTTGCTTAACTTGCAGACCAAGAAAGTAAGTTAGTTCCCCCATCATACTCATTATATACTTACTTTGCATCAATTTGGAAAACTTTTTGCAAAGTTTTTCATTTGTAGAGCCAAAAATAATGTCATCCACATAAATTATACTAGAGCCATTAACATTTCTAAAGAAAAGAGTTTTGTCTACAGTACCTCTAGTGAAGTGATTCTCTAAAAGAAACTTTGACAAAGTGTTATACCAGGCTCTAGGTGCTTGCTTCAGTCCATAGAGTGCTTTCAAAAGATAGTAAACATATTCTGGAAAATTTGGATCTTCAAAACCAGGAGGCTGACTGACATAGACTTCCTCCTCCAAATCTCCATTCAAAAAGACACTTTTGACATCCATTTGATAAACTTTGAAATTGGCATGGGCTGCATAGGCTAAGAAGATTCTGATGGCTTTAAGTCTTGTAACAGGAGCAAATGTTTCATCAAAATCTATTTCTTCTTGTTGACAATAGCCCTTAACAACCAATCTAGCTTTGTTCCTGACTACTATACCATTTTCATCCATCTTGTTTCTGAATACCCATTTGGTGTCTATTATATTCTTTCCTTTAGGCTTGGGCACCAGCTTCCATACTTTATTCCTCTCAAATTGGTTTAGCTCCTCCTGCATAGCTAAGATCCAATCAGGATCTAACAAAGCTTCTTCTACCTTCTTTGGTTCTTCCTTAGAAAGGAAGCTGCTATATAGACATTCTTCTTGAGTTGCTCTCCTTGTTTGAACTCTAGAAGATACATCACCAATGATGAGCTCAAAGGGGTGATCCTTTGTCCGTTTCCTTTGTTGAGGTAGATTAGCTCTAGATGAAGAGGCCTCATTGTTTTCTTGATGTGTGATTGAGTTTTGATTATTAAAAACTCCCCCTGAGTTAATGGATCTTTGATTTGAGAAAGGAGAACTTTCAGTAAGTGGTCTATTCTGACTTCCAGCTTCTTTTGATGACCCGACGGATGGTGAATTTTGAGTACTGACGGATGAGGCTGGTTGTCTCCCGATGGATAAAGCAGATTGTCTCCCGACGGATGAAGCATTTTGCAACTCGACAAATGTTGAATTTTGTGCTTCATTGGTAGTGGATTTTTCTGCATTATCCTTTGATACCGTTTCTTGATCACTTTCATCATCACTGTCATCACTAACCATCTCCACATTGTCAAATTTGAGGCTCTCATGGTAATCTCCATCTTGCAGTCCTTCAATCTTTTTATCATCAAACACAACATGTATTGATTCCACAACAATATTGGTTCTTAGATTGTAGACTCTATATGCTTTACCAACAGCATATCCAACAAAAATTCCTTCATCTGCTTTAGCATTAAACTTCCCATTCTGATCAGTTTGATTTCTCAAGATATAACATTTGCAGCCAAAGACATAAAGAAAATTTAGAGTTGGCTTCTTGTTCTTGAACAATTGATAGGGAGTCATGAATTTTGCTTGATTAACTAGAGAAATATTCTGAGTGTATCATGCAGTATTTACAGCTTCAGCCCAGAAATATGTTGGTAACTTAGATTCTTCAAGCATTGTCCTTACAACTTCAATAAGTGATCCGTTCTTCCTTTCTACTACTCCATTTTGTTGTGGAGTTCTTGCTGCTAAAAACTCATGCAAAATCCCATTTTCTTCACAAAATGCTCTCATGACAGAATTCTTGAACTCAGTTCCATTGTCACTCCTGATTCTTCTAACTTTGAAATCAGGATGATAATTGACTTGCCTTATGTGATTGATGATAATTTCACTAGCCTCATCTTTAGACTTTAAGAAATATGTCCAAGAGAACTTTGAGAAATCATCTACAATTACTAGGACAAATCTTTTCCTTGAGATGGACAACACATTGACTGGTCCAAACAAATCCATGTGTAGCAGTTACAAAGGTTCTTCAATTGTTGAATCAAGCTTCAATCTGAATGATGCTTTAATTTGCTTTCCCTTCTGGAAAGCATCACACAGTCCATCCTTAGAAAACTCCACTTGAGGAATGCCTCTAACCAGTTCTTTCTTTACTAGTTCATTCATGGTCTTGAAGTTTAGATGTGATAGCTTCTTGTGCCATAACCAACTTTCATCCTGACTTGCTTTGTTGAGAAGACAAGTAACAGATTCTGTATTTAATGAGTTGAAGTCAGCTGGGTACACATTTCCTTTTCTCACACCAGTGAGAACCACTTTGTTGCTCCTCTTGTAAGTCACAACACAGGCTTTTGAGTTGAAGGTTACTGAATTGCCTTTATCACAAAGTTGGCTGATACTCAACAAATTGTGCTTGAGACTATCCACTAAGGTAACCTCCTTAATGATGATATTGTCTTTTGAAATCAAGCCATATCCCACAGTATAACCCTTGTTGTCATCTCCAAAAGTAATACTTGGGCCAGCTCTCTCCTTGAACTCTGTGAGCAGGGTAGAATCACCAGTCATGTGTCTTGAACAACCACTATCCAAGTACCATAGATTCTTTCTGTTTCCCTGCACACATCAAAATCAAATCAAGTTGATTTTGGTATCCAATTTTGCTTGGGTCCTGCCTTGTTAGCTTTCTTTTTCTATTTCTTAGGATTTATCTCATTTAACTTGGGGATATCAGATTCATCCTTAGTCATTTGAGTTGAACCTTTGAAACCATTCATTACAACAGAATTATCATGCATATTTTGACTAGCAGGAAATGGCATGCTATTAGTAAACATGTTATTCCCATAAGGCATGCTAAATGGCATTTGTGGCATACTAAATGCAGCATAATAAGGATTAGGTGCAAATGGCATATTAGCAAACTGTGCATTCATATTCTGTATAGACATAGCATTCATAGGCATAGAAGGCATGGCATTTATGTTGGGAAATTAAGGTGGCACGGATATGGAAGTAGGCATGGCAGTTTTGCAATTAATAGACAAATGATTTACACTACCACACTTGACACAGATTTTTTTAGGAGCATATTTATCAGGTGTGTAGTTGTTATGCTTTTTAATTCCTACTTTACCATTTCTATTGTTTTTTTCTTTTTAGCCTCTGTTTTAACCTTAATCTTTTCCAGTCTGTCACTCAATTGCTTAACAGTCATATGACCAACATTAGCCTTTTTCTCCTTCTTCACTTGACTGGATTCTCCTGGAACAAAATTCTTGGAAACTGATCCATATTTCTCATTTAACTTGACAAGTTTGGCTTTACTCACTTGTTTGCTTAAAGTCGACGGATGAGGATTTATATCACTCGACGAATAACCCTTTTTGTTATCCGATGGATGACCCTCATCATTCGTCGAGTCTACATCTGTTAGCAATCCTTCAACCAAATTGGATTCCAGCTTCTCCTTATTCTTCTTCCAGGATGCATCACAAAAGGACTCAATACCTTGAACTTTGGTGATTTGTGCATGAACATCTCTAGATGTTTTCCATGACTTAATCACCTCTTGTTCTCGTTCAAGCTGCTTCTTCAAGATCTCTTCTTTCTTCAAGGACTCAGTTAATTCATCCTTAGCAATTTTACACTCAATTCTCAATTTTTCAAATTCAATGAACTGAGACTCTAGCACATTAATCCTCTCACTTAAAAACAAATTGTTTTATTTGATTTTAGCATTTTCCTTAGTAAGAGACTTAAGTGTAACACGCAAATGATATAATTCTGTAGACATGTCATTTATTGCATCATTACACTCAGCTTTAGATAAATGTTCCAGGTTAGTGGTGATTACCTGATTACTTGAAGAACTTGTCTCTATTTCATCAGACTTGGCCATTAGGGCTAGATTGACATAGATGACATCCTCATCCTCATCCAGACCATCTGCTGCCCAGTCATTTTCTTGTTTAATGAAAGCCCTTTCCTTTTGTTTGAGCAAATCAAAGTATTTCTGTTCATAATCCATAGGCTCAAACTTTTTCTTGCTGGAATCTGACTTTCTACACTCACTGGCAAAGTGCCCTGCCAAGCCATATTTGAAATTTTTGAATTTTGATTTATCCACCATGTTTCTATTTGTCTTAGCTGCTCCAAAGTTCTTCTTGAACTTGAGCTTAGAAAATCTTCTGGAAAGAAATGCTAGATATTCATCAATATCTTCCATGTCATCTTGGCTCAAAGAATCTTCATTTTCTGCTACCAGCCCCTTGCCCTTATTTTCACAGACCTTTGAAGTTGATTCAACAACTTCCATCTTCATCTCCTTCTCTTTTTCTAACTCAGCAACTAGTGCAATGGATCCTCCTTTCTTCTTTCCTCTCTCCATCCTCTCATCTTGCTCTATTTCAAGCTCATAAGTTTTCAGGATGCCATACAGTCTCTCCAAAGTAAACTCCTTGTAATCTTGAGAGTTTCTCAATGAGACTGTCATAGGTTTCCACTCCTTTGGAAGAGATCTAAGGAACTTAAGATTGGAGTATTTTGTCTGATAGACTCTTCCATGCAACTTCAGAGCATTTAGTAGTTTTTGAAATCTACTAAAAATGTCAGTGAGAGACTCGCTATCTTCACTATGAAAGTGCTCATATTGCTGAATTAGCAGCTGCATCTTATTTTCCCTGACTTGTTCAGTGCCATCACAAATAATCTGCATTGTATCCCAAAATTCCTTGGCAGTTTTGCTATTGATGATGTTTTCAAACATGTCACCATCAACTCCATTGAACAGGATATTCATGGCCTTCTTATCTTTCCTGACTTGTTCAATATCAAAATCAGACCATTCATGCCTTGGCTTGGGGACAGATGGCTCATTTCCAGTTGCAGCTCTCATTGGTACTCGAGGGCCTCTTTCTATGCAATTTACATAGGCCTCACCTTGAGAGAGTAAATGAAGATGCATCTTTACCTTCCAGTGATGGTAATTGTGTTTGTCCAGAAAAGGAATCTTGACTCCAACATCCTTCTTGTTCATCTTGTTGTTTTGTTGTGATCTTTAAACTCTTTGTTTATCAAGAGCTTGCTCTGATACCAATTGTTAGTCCCTAACAATGCAACAAGAATTACAGAAGTGGGGTTGAATGGAATTCTTGATACTTTTTCTTGGTTTAAAAGTGTTCTAACTTAAAATATATATCTGTGTGAATTGATTTGCAAAGTGCGGAATAATAACTTGGAATGAATCAAGACACAAGTAATTAAAAACACAAGTCTTTAAAAACTTTCTGGTGGATTTGAATGTATCCACCAGAGATATATATATATTATATCAAGAGAACTCTATGTAGCAAGATTTGCTCACAGCTGCTTATAAATATGAACAACTAAGTTTACATAGAAATGCTAAAAATACAGCTTACAAATGTTTCTCTGAGAATTTTCTTGCTTAGTGTTCTTGTTGTACTATTTGCTACTTCTTGGTTTATATATCACCAAGATTACAAAGTAATAAGACATGATAATAAGATAAAACCTATCAAGTCTAATACTATGCTCCTTCATTACTCTGTTCCAGCATCTTTGAATATCTCCATAATAGCATGGAAATGGCAATGCTTCTTTGTTCTCTAAAACCAGTTGAATAGGCTTCCACATTCCTTTTGCATACACTCGACGTATGTGACTGTGTTGTCACTGTCAACTGATGTTTGAATTGATCATCCGTCGGGTACATGATCATCCGTCGGGTTGCCTTGTTGATCATCCGTCGACTGGCATTGTTGTTTATCCGTGGGGTAGCTATCTGGCACTTGACTTCATTTTATTTATGCAGAATTACAAGACATCATCTATGTACAATTAATCAACCTATTCTGCATATCTAATTAATGTTAACATGACTTGAGTGCTACTACAGAAACTAAACAAGGTGTATGCAGAAATGTGCAACAGACTCATTATTACACAAGCTACTGACTCGATGGATAATTGATCATCATCCGTCGGGACTATATTGAGTCATCCATCGGGACTATATTCCTTATCCGTCGAGTGCTACATTTTTCACTAAGTAAAATCTACTAAAGCATTTTGTTAATGAAATCAAGTTCACAACATATTCACAACAGGGTTAGTGCGTGATTGATCAACAACCTAACCTAGGTTTTTAAAATAAAAATATAATATCCAATTCTAAATCATTATTCATTGTTCACTTGATACCATAACTCTTTTCACTTGATGAACATTATTCTCAGTCTTGTCAATGTGACTTGCTGAGCTAGTTAGCTCATTTGTGCGATGTTGTTTATATTCTTTTCCAGTTAAGAAGGAACCTGTTGGTAGCGAGGATCCCCAATCCAGTACGAGAGCTAGGGGTCCAGGTTGATCGAGTTAAGCTAGCTGACAACTTTTGGAATAGTTTAAGTTTATGAAGTTTGTAATAATATTTAATATTCGGTTGTAAGTTTGAATAGTTGGGATTTGGGCGTTTGTAATATAAGTGTGTGTGTGTGCCTTGTGTGCAAACTTTAACCTGTTGCGATCCGTTGTAGTTGGTAAGTAGGGTCACTGCATATTATTATTATCTTTAATATTATTGTAAGCAGGTTATAATTAAGGTGTGTGTGTGTGGACCCCAAACTTCTGATCCGGGTTTGGAGGGCGCCACATTACATACTTGTGTTTAAATCGATTTGATTGTATAAACACTATATTCAACCCCCTTCTACAGTGTTGTGTGACCTAACACAAAAGATGCATAAAATGAGCACAAAAAGTTGAGGTGGACTCTTGCATAAATTTATTCTATAGTAGACTTCAAAATTAAAGACAGATTGTAAGCACTTTTCTTAGTTATGCCTTATTTCTAAGATATACTGAAGTTTATCAGACTTTAATCTTTTTCTAGATCATTTGCAAATGCACACATTCTCACTCCATGTGAATGATGAAAATTACTGTGGTGATTAAGTTGTTTTTGACAAACAGTTAAGTATTATTTGCATAAATTCTGAGGACAAGTTCTGATGAAAGTTCTGATGATTAAACTCTGAAGAACCCAGTCAGTATTTGTATGAAGAATCACAGAAACAGACATTCACTTTTTGAGTACAGCAGCCATATTCTGATGACTGTTAAGTTCTGATAATAGTCAAGTTCTGATGTAAATTATGATGCTTACGTGATATTATTTAATTACTTGACTTATTTCTGATATTTACATGTAACAGTCATATTTATCAGAAAATAATTAGGTGAGATAAAATAGTAATAATCATTTGGTTATGTTTTTGTTTTGGTAACTGCATGTGCGCATTAATTACTGCACGTTTAACGTGCCCACTAACAATTTTTTGACTGTTCACATGCTGCCAGGTGTAAATTGTCTGTCATGTTTCACAAATATAGCTGTTGTCACATGGGGTGTATAAATAAGAGAGTTAAAAGATTTTCTAATCTTTTACCTACTTTTCTCTTTCACTAATCTCTCTTATTTTCTCTCACCCTCTAATATTCTCTGAAGCTATTTTCTTACAGGCATTTTATCAAACACCTTCTATACACACAACTTTCTCACTTATTTCTCACAGAAATGCCACCAAAGGACATCATTTTCAATGGAGCCAACTTTGTTCCCAACAACTACATGGATATTCTTAGAAGGGACGAAGCTTTATCAGATCTTCACTTCGTTCAGGACTTTCTTGCTAACAGTGAGATTGGGTATGCATTGACCCAACCAGAAGCACTCTCAGGAACTCAAGTACTGGAGTTTTTGAGGAGTGGTGTTTATGATGATGGTGGTGCAAATGGGTCCCCAAGCATCATATTTACAACAGGGGAAGATAAACACTTGGTTACATTGTCAACTGTTCGACAAGATTTATATCTTCCAGAAAACTGTGTTTACAATTCAATAATTGAGGAGCCAGCTCTTCAACAGATGATGGAAAACCTTGGTTATGAAAAATCTTTATCCAAGTTGGGACAATTGAAGAGGCCCCACATAAGGAGGGAATGGAGTTTCTTTTTCGACTGCATCCCAAGGCCTTTGCAAACAAGTGCTCCAACTTTGATGCAATTTCAATCCTTAGTCAGCAAATTGGGTATGCTCTTATTACTCAATCTCATTTTGATTATGCTAGTGTTGTGCTAGGATTTATTGAGGATATGATGCAAGAGGACAAAAATACTATATATTTTGCTAGATTCTGTCAACTTATTTACAGTTTTTGTAATTCTGATGAGCCCCAACTAGCTAGTGAGTTGATCCAACCCTTTAAAATTGCTAAAAAGGCCTTCACTGACTTATTATCTACTGATAATAAGAAGACTGTACTAAGACCCCTCCAAATTCCTCAATCAGTCAAACATGTCTTAGTAAACTCTGATCCAAACACCTATATTGCCATATATCTTGATGTACAACCATCCCAACCTCCATCAGTACCTACAAACACTACACAACCTACCACCTCTCAACCTCAACCAACTCAACCTACCTTCAGAACATATTTCCAGCCAGCACAATCTCAACCTCAACAATCTGCTGCAATATCAAGATCTAAACCTTCAAGAATAAAATCTGTTCCTAAATCTCCACCAAGGAGAAGAAGGATGATCCTTAGGGATGAATCAGATTTAAAAGAAGCACATGTTAATGCATCAGAACCTGTGGCAATAAAAGCTGAAGGGTCAACCCATCAGAAAAAGACTGAAGCTGAGGGTTCTGATATTTTGAAGAGGAAAAGAACTATAAGTTTAGATGCTACTCAAGCAACTCCTACACTATCCAGGAGATCAAAGAAACAGAGAGCAGGAATGCATTTGGCATAACCTCATTATGAGGATACTCAAGAAGCTGAGGAAGGGGATCAGGAATCTCTGATCTCATCAGAAACTGTTGTAATTGAAGCTTTTCCATCCCCACCTCAAGCTAAAGACATTGTTCAGGAAACAGTGATGTTAGATATATTTGATAATGTCATGTCTAATATGATTTCTGTTTAGTTTTCAGATCTTACTTAAACAGGACAAATTAGTACTTAACTGGATATCAGCACTTATATTGAAGACAGAACTTAAGTTATCAGTACTTAAGGTTCAGGAGATATTTATCAGGAGATAATATCAGGACTTAAAGGAAACTTTCAGATAAGGAAGACGACTGATTGAAAGGAAAGAAGATGAAGACAAACGCAAGAAGAGATATGCATGAAGAAGGAATTCTATGAAGAATAGAATACTTGGAAGAAAAGATAACTGATTGATATATTTTGGGAAGCAGAATTATATTCCATATCAATTAGTGATTATCTTGTAACTGTGTAGTATATAAACACAGATATAGGGTTTACACTATAAGTGTTATCATTATCGAGAATAATATTCATTGTAACCCTAGAAGCTCTCGTGATATTTTGCTCATCACTGAGAGAGGACAGTTCTACATTGTAACATAGTTTAATAAAGTTTGTTTTCTGTTACTTATGTTCTTTAAATTCGATTTGATTGTGCTGTACACTGTATTCAACCCCCCTTCTACAGTGTGTGTGACCTAACAAGTGGTATCAGAGCCTATCTGTTAACACACAAACAGTTTAAGATCTAAAAACAATCATGTCTGAAGCAGAAACTCCAACCAAGCCCACCAAAACTGAAGAACCTCGAAAGACTCAAATCCATAGTCGATATGAGGCTATCAGAGTTCCCATACTGAAACCATCTGAATACCCCATATGGAAGGTGAGGATGACTATGTTTCTGGAAGCTACAGATCCAGAATATATTGACAGAATCAATGAAGGACCTCACAAGCCAACCAAACTCGCTGTTATAGTTGCAGGTGAAGCAGCAAAGTCTGTACCAAAGGAGAAGAGTGATTACACTGCTGAAGATATCACATCAATTTCTAAGGATGCTAAGGTACAACACTTGCTGCATAGTGCCATTGATAATGTAATGTCAAATAGGGTAATTAACTGCAAGACTACAAAGGAAATATGGGATGCCTTGGAGACAAGATGCCAGAGAACGGATTCGATTAAGAAGAACAGGAAGACTATACTCACTCAAGAGTATGAACACTTTGACTCAAATCCTAATGAGTCATTGACTGATTTATATGACAGATTTGTTAAACTCTTGAATGATTTGTCACTAGTTGATAAGGAGTATGATCTTGAAGATTCAAACCTTAAATTCCTGTTAGCTCTTCCTGAAAGTTGGGATTTGAAGGCCACAATTATAAGAGACAACTATAATCTTGAAGAAACAACTCTTGATAAAATTTATGGGATGCTCAAGACTCATGAACTTGAGATGGAACAAAGAAGCAAGAGGAAAGGAGGAAAGTCAAGGACAGTTGCTCTTAAGGCTGAGGAAGAATCCCCCAAAGCAGCTACCTCAAGGAAAGGCAAGGGAAAAGCGCTCATCACAAAGTCTGATACTGAGTCATCAAGTTCTGATAGTGATGATGACTCAGAAACTGAAAGCTTGCCTGAGATGGATGCTGATGAAGAGATGATGAAGCTGTGTGCTTTTATGGTGAAAGGAATCACAAGAATTGCATAAAGAAAATTCAGGAAGGGAAAGAAGTTTTCCAGGAAAGGTGCAAGTTCTGATAAGAAGAATTTCAGAAAAACTGAAGGCAAAGGAGGGAAGTCTGACAGAGGAGATTAAACAAATGTCAAATGCTACAACTGTGGTGAGAAAGGCCACATATCTCCTGATTGCAAGAAAGTGAAGAGTGACAAAGGCAAGGCTCTTGTCACAAAGAAGAAAAGCTGGACATACACTTCAGATTCTGAAAGTGAGGTAAACTATGCCTTGATGGCAAATGCTGATAGCAGTTCTGAAGCTGCTGAGTTAAAGGTACCTCAAACTACTTATGCCTTTCATACTGATGATATTAATGAGTTAAGAAGATATCTTAAAACCATGTTTATTAGTTATAGAGATCAAACTTTAACATGTGAAAGATTAACTTCTAAAAATCTTACCTGTAAAAAGAGGAATGATTATTTAGAAAAAGAGTTAGTCATGTTCCATCAAACTCAGGAAGATAGAGATGATGCTTTCTATGTTAGGGATGAAGTACTTAAAATGAATGAAGCTCTAAAAACTGAGTTAGAAAAGAAAAGAGAGATTATCAGGACTTGGACTAACTCTGGCAGAACAACTCAGAATTTGTTAAGTAGTGGAAACTGGAAAGAGGGTTTAAGTTATGGAGATGATAAGAATGATAAAGGAACTGTAGAAATTAAGTCTATAGTTGTTAAACAAAAGCCAAAGGTAAAACCTGTTAAGTTTGTAGCTGTAAAGTCTGATACTGAGAAATCAGAAGTTAAAGAGGAATTAACTTCTGTCAAACTAAAACAGGAAAAGCCAACTGAAGTTAACGTAGGCTTAATGACAAAGAAGCAGCTTAAGCATAAGCTGAAAGATGTTAAGAATGTAAACAAGGTAAAGTCACCTAGGAAAAATAGGAATGGAAAGGAAGGTGTGAATAAAAGCAATGATTATAAGCCTGTTCCTAATGCTCCTAGAAAAACATGTCATAACTGTGGAAGTTCTAACCATCTAGTTTCTTTTTGCAGGAATAATAAGAACATAAACTCCTTACCTTTAAATTCAGGAGTTAAGAGTCAGTCTGTTAGATTTAGGCCATAAAATCCTTGTTTTCATTGTGGTAGTTTATGGTATTCCATTTATACTTGTAAGGAATATCATAGTTTGTACTATGATTATTATCAAATAAAACCTTCTTTAAAGAAAGTTAGCATTATTTCTTCTAGTGTAAGTTCTGATACAAAGTCTGATAGTGTAAATGCTGATAAGAAAAATGTTGACATAAACTCTGATGCTAAATCCGCTGCAAATGTTAACAAACTTAATAAGGCCAAAGGATCCAAGCAAGTCTGGGTCCATAAAACTAATCATTAGTGGTCTTTGTGATTGTAGGGCAACAGGAAAAACATCCTAGTTCCGGACAGTGGATGCTCAGGACATATGACTGGAAATAAAGCCCTACAATCAGACTTTGTGGAGAAAGCTGGCCCAAGTGTTTCTTATGGAGATGGCAACATTGGAAAAACACTGGGATATGGCAATATCAATCTTGGGAATGTTATTATTAGAAAAGTAGCTCTGGTCTCAGGACTTAAACACAATCTGCTGAGTGTTAGTCAAATTTGTGACAGAGGTTATCATGTGGATTTCTTTGAAGAACACTGTGAAGTTTTAAGCAAATCTACAGGCAAAGTTGTTCTGAAAGGATACAAGCATGGTAACATTTATGAAGCCAAGCTTTCAACAAGTACTGATGGTTCTGCAATCTGTCTGTTAAGTAGAGCATCAATTGAAGAACGCTGGAATTGGCACAAGAAACTCTCTCATTTAAATTTCAACAATATAAATGAACTGGTCAAGAAAGATCTTGTGAGAGGACTGCCAAAATCAGTATTTGCTCCTGATGGCCTTTGTGATTCATGTCAGAAGGCAAAACAAAGAAAATCTTCATTCAAGAGCAAGACTGAATCATCAATTCTTGAGCCTTATCACCTACTACATGTTGATCTATTTGGTCCAGTGAATGTCATGTCTATTGCAAAGAAGAAATATGCTATGGTCATAGTGGATGAGTTCACCAGATACACATGGGTGTATTTCTTGCACATAAAAAGTGAAACTGCATCTATCTTGATTGATCATGTCAAGCAACTGGATAAATTGGTTAAAGATTTAGTGAAGATCATAAGAAGTGATACTGGCACTGAGTTCAAGAATTTGATCATGGAAGAGTTCTGCAAAGACCATGGAATCAAGAAGGAATTTTCTGCTCCTGGAACTCAACAGCAAAATGGAGTTGTTGAAAGAAAGAATAGAACTCTTATTGAAGCTGCATGAACAATGCTTGATGAAGCAAAGCTACCAACCTATTTTTGGGCTGAAGCTGTGCAGACTGCTTGTTTTACTCAGAATGCAACACTCATTAACAAGCATGGAAAGACACCATATGAGATAGTGGAGAAAAAGAAGCCAAATCTGAAGTATTTTCATGTATTTGAATGCAAGTGTTTTGTTCTTAAGACTCATCCTGAGCAGCTATCCAAATTTGATTTAAAAGCTAATGAAGGAATTTTTGTTGGATATCCACTTTCCACAAAAGCCTTCAGAGTCTACAATTTAAGGACAAGGGTTGTCATGGAATCTATCAATGTCTCCTTTGATGATAAAAAGATTATTGGACTTGAAGATTTCAATGATCATGATTAGCTGAGATTTGAAAATAAAGACTTAAATTCTGATACTGAAAATCCTGACAGTCTAAATCCTGATACTGCAAACTCTGATGGATTAAACTCTGATGTTATTGAAACTGTGGTGACTACGCCAAAGGAAGATGCACCTGTGCAGGGGGAGAATACTGAAGATAGAACTACATCTCAAGAAGCATCAGAACCTACAACTGGCTCTTCAAGTTCTGATTCATCAAGTTCTGATGAGCTAAGTTCTGATAATTCTGGAAACTCAATTTCTGAAGGATC
Source organism: Apium graveolens (assembly GCF_009905375.1). Taxonomy (NCBI): domain Eukaryota; kingdom Viridiplantae; phylum Streptophyta; class Magnoliopsida; order Apiales; family Apiaceae; genus Apium; species Apium graveolens. Next base: position 176,356,721 of record NC_133656.1, read on the forward strand.
CAACTCAGAGAGCATAATTTCAGGGGGAGCATCAGAAAATGTTGATAAAGATAGAATGGATCATGGGGGAGCATCCAGTTCTAGAGAAAACCTTCCATCTGCAAGGAAGTGGACTAAATCACATACACCTGATTTAATAATTGGAAATCCTGATGCAGGTGTCAGAACTAGAACAACTCCTTCAAATGAATGTCTCTATAATTCTTTTCTTTCTCAGACTGAACCAAAGAAAGTGGAAGAAGCTCTTCAAGATGTTGATTGGGTGCAAGCAATGCAGGAAGAGTTAAATGAATTTGAAAGAAATAAAGTCTGGACCCTAGTGCCAAGACCAAAGAACAGATTTGTTGTTGGTACAAAGTGGGTGTTCAGAAACAAAACTGATAGTGATGGCATAATTACAAGAAATAAAGCAAGGCTGGTTGCAAAAGGATATTCTCAACAGGAGGGAATTGATTATGATGAAACATTTGCACCAGTTGCTAGATTGGAAGCCATAAGGATATTTTTGGCTTATGCTGCTGACAAAAAGTTTACTGTCTTTCAAATGGATGTGAAAAATTGGAAGAGGAAGTATATGTTGAACAACCTCCAGGCTTTGTAGATTCCAAATTTCCAAATCATGTCTACAGGCTTGATAAAGCACTTTATGGCCTTAAGCAAGCTCCTAGAGCATGGTATGAGACTTTAGCTCAGTTTCTTCTGGAAAGTAGATTTAACAGAGGAACTATTGACAAAACACTGTTCTACCTCAACCATGGAAATGACTTACTTTTGGTGCAGATATATGTTGATGATATCATTTTTGGTTCTACAAATGACAGACTTTGCAAGAAGTTTGCCAAACTGATGCAGTCAAGATATCAAATGAGTATGATGGGGGAACTTAGCTATATTCTGGGCCTTCAAGTCAGGCAGAATGAGGAAGGCACTTTTATTTGTCAATCCAAGTACTCCAGAAATTTGCTGAAGAAATTTGGAATGTAAGTTGTTCAAGCATCCACTCCCATGGCCACTGCAATAAAATTGGATAAGGATACTGGTATATCAGTAGATATTACTGATTACAGAGGTATGATTGGCTCACTACTCTATTTAACTGCTAGTAGACCTGATATCATGTATGCTACCTGTCTTTGTGCAAGATTTCAAGCAGATCCAAGAGAACCTCACTTAACAGTCGTGAAAAGAATTTTCAAGTATCTTAAGGGAACAGCTGATCTGGGATTGTGATATCCCAGAGAATCAGATTTTAAGCTAATAGGTTACTCAGATGCAGATTTTGCAGGATGCAAAATTGACAGGAAAAACACAAGTGGAAGCTGCCAATTTCTTGGAGGCAGATTGGTTTCTTGCTTTAGCAAGAAACAAAAGTCAATTTCCACATCAACTGCAAAAGCAGAGTACATTATTGTAGGAAGCTGTTGTGCACAGATTCTTTGGATGAAGAATCAGTTACTGGATTATGGTTAACGCATTTTAAAATCCTTATTTACTTTGATAATCAAAGTGTTATTGCTATGACAGGTAATCCAGTTCAACACTCAATGACAAATCACATCAGCATTAGGTACCACTTCATAAGGGAACATGTGGATGAAGGTACATTGGAATTGCACTTTATTCCAACAGATCAACAACTAGCAGATATCTTCACAAAACCACTGTGTGAAGCTACTTTTATAAGATTGGTAAATGAACTTGAAATGGTTTCAGGTTCTTTCTCTAAGTCTGTATAGTTTATGTTCTATTTCATCAGATTTTATAATCAGTATTTACAGATATTACTATCTTTGTGTATTCTGTGCTTAATTGAAAATTGCTTAAGTACTGAATGTTGTCTGATGTGAATTTCTAAACTCTGATAGTGATATGCATGCTTCTGTGACTATTCAATCCAATGAGGATAACTATGCTAGATGCTGACCTAGTAGTCTTTAATAAACTAAAGATCCTATGTTTGAAGTAATTGTTTATGTGGAAATCTTTTAACACAAGCAAATTCTGATATTGAGCTTAGTTAAGTTTACTTTGTCTATCTTATTACTAAGTCAAAAACTAGAATAATGCTTCTTATCTGTCAAGTTCTGATGTCTGTAAATCCGATGGATGTACTAAGTGCTGATAAACCTCACTTATCAAAAGAAAAAGAAAAGAAATTAAAATCAGGTACTCCTTTGAGATCTAGAGTAAAAATGTGGAAGGGAAGACCCAAGTGCATTGCTGGTATTAAGTAATATGCATCAGAAAAACAAATAAATATTTTCTTGATGACTTTTCACACTCTATGATTACTGGAGAAATACTCTGATAATAGCATAAATTCTGATAAGCAGTCATGACTCACTTACACTGAGAAGCCACTATAAAATGAAATTTCAAAAGATGCATAAAATGAGCACAAAACAGTTGAGGTGGACTCATGCATGAACTCATTCTAAAGTAGACTTAAGAATCATGACAGATTTTGAGCAAAGTTCTTAGTTATGCCTTATTTCTAAGATGTACTGAAGTGAATCAGACTTTAATTTTTATCTGATATTTAGCTTACTGCACACACATACACTCCATATGAATGATGAAAATTACTGTGGTGATAAATGTGGTTTTAGATGAACAAGTTAAGTGTCACTGGTATAAATTCTGAGGACAAGTTATGATGGAAGTTCTGATGATTAAGTTATGATGAAACGAAATCAGAATTTGTGTGAAGAATTACAGAAATAGGCATTCACCTTTCGAGTTAAGGAATCATGTTCTGATGACTGTTAAGTTCTGATATAGGTCTAAGTTCTGATATTAAATCATGATTCTTTACTTGACTTATTTGTGGTTAACATCTGAAATAGTCCTATTTAAAATCAGAATGTGTTTGGGTGAGATATTAACAGTCAACATAATTTGAGTTAGTGGTACTCGTCTATGCACAGTAATTTTTACGTGTTTCGTGTGCGCATTAAATCCTATTATAAGCTTCCAATGGCTGTTATTATTCTCATCAGTCTAGGGAGACGAGGTATAATTATTTTTATCTATAACCATTCAATTTTCCTTGCGTCTCTTAGTATTCTATTGGTTATATAAACCAACACCTCATTCCAGCCAACACATCTCTCATTTTCTCTCAAACTCACTCTTTTTACATCCTCATAAAAAACATGGTTCGTTTCAACTTGGTCCTGAACTATGACACTTTTAAAATAGAGTTGAGCTGTACTGAGCGGAGGCAGGAGTGGCCTGTCACTGCCATTCCTGATGAAATCTGGGACTCAGTTCCCCAAGAGGTTCTCTCAGACCTCTTATTCTTCTACATGGACTATCATCGCCATCTTGAGCGTCTGGAAGAGGAAAGGAGAGAAGCTCTCCGACAGCAGAAGCAAATCATTCATCTTGCTGTTCTCTTTGTTGAGAGTAGGAAGAATAAATATTGTTATCTATCTGTTTCTCTTCACCGTCAGCTTTGTCTGGCTTCTTAGCTTAGGACTAAAGCTGTTGATGTTAGGATTTGTAGCTTAGGACAATCTTGTAATTTTAAGCATGCAATTTAAATTTCATGAAATGTATTTGCTCAATATATTAATGAAATTTTATATTTTTGCAAGATTTTGTCTCTGAGTCGTTTCATATTCTGATAATATTTTATCCTGATACTAACCATATTCTGATGACCTTTTTAGCTCTAATACAAATCAAGTTCTGATTCTGATGTGGCAGAATTTATTTACTTGGTTTAGTTTTGGTCATTATCTCCCTGGTTATATTTTTACAGAATATTGGTAAAGCAGTAATCATAATTTATTAAGTGGGAACAGTTTTAAAATTTAAAATAAAACTGAACGTCCTTGATTAATGGGATTACTTGATAAGTGGAATGGTTTTTCCTTGCAAAACTGTATGTGATAAGTAATGATTACTGAATACCCGTGCCCATTAATTATCTTTTACTGCTGCATGTCTGACATGTGTCTCAACAGTTATTTTTTCTACCGTGTATAAGTAAAAGAGAGAAAAGATTGTAAAATCTTTTATTTACTTTCATATTTTATCTCTCTCTTTTTACTTTTATTCTCTCTCATCTACTGACGATTTTTCATACAGACATTTTATCAAACACCTTACAGGCAATTTTTTCTCTCACGTATCTCTCATGGCACCCAAGGACATAATTTTCGATGGAGCTACGTTTGTTCCTAATAACTTCTCCGCTATTCTTAGCAAGCCAGAAGCACCATCTGAACTTCACTTCATTCAGGACTTTCTTGCTAGTTCTGATATTGGGTATGCTCTGACCGAACCTGAAGCAGTCTTTGGTACTCAAGTACTAGAGTTCTGGAGAAGCGGTGTATATGATGATGGTTGTAATATCCCGTATGTTCAGGAATTATTATTATTATCATTTAGATGATTGTATGTGATTTTTTATTTGGAAGGAATAAAATAGTGGAAATTTTATTCCTGTTTGATGTGTGGTGTTATTAAATGGTAATGTGCTAATTGGCATTGTGTGTATGGATTCTTGTCGGTCTTGTGAAAATATTTAATTACTTTTATAATTTAAAATTGTATCTGAAAATGAATTGTTTTATCGAAATTAGTAATTGAGTGTGTTTTCCAATTATGGGGACCGAGTGAATATCTTAACTCGCCTCATTATTATATATGCGTTAATCATGATATCTGGTAAGTTGGAAACTATTTGAAAATAAAAATAACGACTATTTTGGTACATGCTACATGAATTATTATGTGTTTAATATCATTTAAAAATATGTCTTGCTATTAATTAGCCTGTGGTGGTTATGTATGCGATCCCGTAAGGACCAGAGTATTTTCGGATACTCGTTACATGTTAAAAATGTATTTATATAAAGTTATTCGCAATCTGGCCATGTGCCAAATTACGCCTGCTCTATGTTACATGTTAAATTATTAAAATATGATGAATTATTCGTATTCTTGAATTTTGTTGCAATTTATTGTTGGATCGCATTATTTTATTTAAAAGGTTGTTATTAGAATTTATTTTCATTTATTTAAAAATTAGGAAAAAAAAAAATTATTTTAGGCCCTTATAATTTCAATAGTTATTTATTGGAATTTACAAAATTTAGAAAATAATATTTCGTCAAAATTTTTAGCCCCAAATGATTTTCTGTGTGAATTTAAGTGTAAATTCTGTATTAAATTCAAAAATATTTCAAAAATCATGAAAATCATTTTTTCTTAAGTTTTGAATATTTAGGAGAATTTTAAAATTGTTTTGAAAATTTTTCGGGTTATATTTACCCGCACGTGTGTTCTTCTAATCGTTCAATGCGGGTATTTTGTACAATTCAAAAATACCCTAAAAATTTTGAAACTTTTATTTTATTAGTATCTGAATATTCTGAAAATTTAGAATTATTTAAAAAATTATTTTAGTACATTTTTACCCGCATTATGTATCGTTAATTTTATAATTCGGTATCATAATCAAAATTTTCGGAATATTAGGGGGTACGTGTTCCGTAAAGGACACGTGTTCTTCTCTCAACATTCGAGTAAGAAACTACAGTTTATTTGTTTTAATTAAAACATCAATCTTCCCTTTTCTTATCCTCTGAATCTCTCAAATCAATCTCTCATTCCCCTCGATCTTTTTCTCTCCCGCATCTCCCTCCTTGCTCCCCGTTAATCCCCATGTTCTTCCCCTATTGCCGCATCAGTTTCTCCGGCCGCCGCCGCCCATTTTTACGGCTCCGTTTGTGTCTCCGTCGCTGGCTTCTCGGGTTTTCCGACGAAGTGGCGGTGCGTGAGTTGTATACGTGAGTATGCAGTTCGATTGATTCAAGTTCTGTGCCACTTGTGCTTCTCCGGTTTCGATGTACCTCCGGCCGCCTATTATTCTCTGGTTGCCGCCGAGTTCGGTGAGGCGACCTGTGTGTTTTGATGCGTGTCGTGTGTGTGTGATGTGTGTGTGTGCCTGCTGTGTGTGTGTGATATGCGTGTGTGCGTGGTTGAGTGTGTGTTGTGTGTGTATAGCCGAGAGGCTGTGTTTTCCGGCCTATACTATTTAATTTCTGATTTGAATTCCGGGTACTATTGCTGCGATATTGAGTTGGAGTCTTGTTGTGTTGTTGTGATAATTCGAAGCAGCTGTTCGAATTATTCATGTGACCTTGTGGAAAAAAAAATTTCGAATGAAAACAAACTTGATTTTCAAAAATAAAATTTTGATTATTCCAAAAATTTATTGGTAGAGTTCGGTTTGGAAACTTGTAATAAACGGGTACCACCGAATTTTACAGTCGTTGACGATGAACTTCGGTGAGTCACGGTGGACCGTGATGATCTAGTTCTGAGTCCTACACTTTATAAATTATTATTTTATAAATTATTTTCGAGTAGTCGTCTCGGTAAATAATAATAGTTATTGTTGGATTGGTGATTCGAATATTGTGATTTGTGGATTTTGGACGTCGATTATGTTCCGACGGGTAGTCCGATTAATAAAGGAAGTGTTGCCCGATTTTTGAAAAATTATTATTTCGAAAATTCGGAAACGTACTCTTTAATTATCAGATTTGCTAAGTAATTTAAATTATTTATGTACTTATATAAATCGTTTTACAAATTATTTTCATGTACGAGAAACTAACTCAGAATAGTATGATCTTGAGTTTTATTTGGTTAAACGTGATTACGATAAACTTACTGATATAAATCAGTCGGGTTGTCTTATTAACGGTTGATCAAATATAAATTCGGTTCCGCTAATTTAAGTTAAATTTTGAAACCATTGTTTCAAACAGATAGTAGTATGTAAACTACTTGGTGAAATATTTTGCAAGAAGAATCATATGACCCTATTTTCCTGTAATGATAGTAATTCGTATTGTCTGAAAATAATTACCAAGCCAAATTTCAGTTACGTGAGCCATATCTGTTATGTTTGTAAGATAGTTTGTGTAAATGCGAGTCGGGTTATGTTATCGTACGGGTTGAAGTGATAGTGCGAATATGGCAAGTTCAAGCGATCGTCTAATTTAGGGTATTTCGATCTGTAGGTGTTAGTCGAAAGACCCCAGGGTCAAAGTGATTTGAGAATAACCTGGCGTTCAGTATAAGCAGTTCTTCCAGATCCTAATCGTTTGAATTGATCAAGATTAGGCCTTGAAGAGAATGGAATGGGATGAAATTGAGGATCAGGACTGCGGCCATTACCGAGTGACGAATCAAAAGACTAGTAGAAAGGCGGTGATGTCTTGAGTCAGAATGTCCGAGTCAATTACGTTAGTGCGAGTGTGCTGACTGCTAAATCCCAAAGGCAAGTATCCCTATCATCACTTATTGTTCAAGTGATATTTATTTTAAATCTTTTCATGCAAGTATTGCTTTCCCTATTCAGTCCGTAATAGATAAATGTTTTATATATCACTGAATTAAATAATTCTGTTTATGCAAGTATTCTTCCGTTATTCTATGTTGAGAGTAGCTAAGTGATTTCACTTATCCAATTATCGGATTTACAAATATTTTGGATTTTGAGAAAAGTGATTTGGTTGTGAATATTCCTACCCAAGAATTGGGGGAATAAAATTATTTTGGGTGTCGATTATTATGACCCCATTTCAATAAAAAGGTTTTAAGATTGGATCATAATTGCGTAAGTGACCGGGACGGACGGTCCAGCGGAGGGCTATTTCTAAGTGCCATATGGAATATTATGACACAATTTTTGCCACAGGCAGGTATATTGCCTTTTGTTTGAGTACTCGTATTTTTGGGGTCACGTTTCTACGAATCATGACCTTGTGCTATCACACGGGCTGATCAGCATGTGATAGTATGTCCGTCGGAGAATGATCCTAATCTAAATTATCATATCGTTTGATATTCATAGAATAAATGATTTATTAACTGTTTCTGTTTTGGAATAATGGTAAAATGCAGTTTTGATTCAGATTCTGATTTATGCTTATACTTATGTTGTTGTTAAATATCAAAGGTGGTATTAGTATAGATGATTGATGTTGACTTCAGTATGGGTGTTGTGAGAATCAAAGTTCGTATTGATATCTAATTTGATATGACAACAAAAATAAGTATTAATTTCAAGAGTTCGGTTTTGAATGAGTTTATGATCCTCTCTATAATCATTGTTTCATGTTATTGTTATTTACGATATTTCCGTAAACACTGTTTTACGAGTTTGATTCTCGTCAAGATTCAAAGTATTGCTGAAGTATTTCGCTCAAAAATATCAAAATGGTTTTGAATACAATTAAGGAATCATCTGGGATTCTTCAACTAAAATTTTATGATTCAACAATTATGACTTTAAATGTTCTGCGCTGATGCAGATGTCGGTTTTATATCAAAACAACCTTATATATGCTATAATGATCTTGCTGAGCATTTCTTTCGCTCATACTTGCCTATTTTCAAATTTAACCTCCAGTGAGGATTAACTTGCGCTAGTTAGCTGCGTAATTCGAGGAAACAAAGAAGAAGCTTTTGGAAGGTGGTTGGTCCAGGGTTTGCGGGCTAGTGTAAGTTTTATTGTATAAAGTTGTTTATATTATATTATTGATAGGGATAAATAAATCCTGATTGTATAAATTGCATTAATTGTACAAGGTATGGGCTCCTAGGCCCAATAAGAAGATGTATGACATTCAGACCAGAAAGGTTAACATGTCGATCAGGCCTGATGGACCAGATCATGCCTGATGGAACAAAGAAGGCCCAAAAACCCTGATTATTTATTAATTACGAAATTAATAAATAAGGGAGAAAAATAGCTATTAAGGTAAGTCCTAGTGAGGATATAAATCCTTGTAGATTGGCCTCCAAGGAACCTCATGGGATAAGGAATCAGCTTCCTATTCCCTAGGACTCCTAAGTCTATCCTAATTCAGAGACTTGACCACCAAGTCTCCTATACCAAGTCCAATTCAAGGACTCCCACATCTATATAAGGGGCCTCACCCCATAACCAAGAACTACGTTTTTTGACTTGATCCTTGGCAATCAGCAAGGTGCGTAGGCATCTTGTTAAGGCAGATTGAGTCACAAAACACAAGAGCAGTCAAAATCGAGCCTTGAAGCTCACGTTCCTTATTATTAAATACAGCAATTATATATATTAGTTTTAATCCATAACATTTGGCGCCGTCTGTGGGAAGCGCAACAACAACCATGGCGAGAACACGGAGAACAACTAGAGCTCTGGAGGAAGGAACACCATCAGGAACAACCCAGATGATTTCGTCCACCGTGGAGATACCTCCCCATTCAACTTATGCATCTACTCAGGTGGAAACCCAGATAGGGCCAACTCAACCTCAGCCACAAGGGACGACTCCCCCGACTATTCAAGGTACGAATCCTCAAGTTCAACAAGTACATATACCTGTGAATTCTCGACCCGTCGGGTATGAATATTCAACTGTTGTTACTACTAACCCCCCTTATGGGATGCCCCTTCACCCTGAGGCTGGAGGAAGTGGATATGCTGGGCGAAGTGAAGCACGAGGGTAATCGCCCCCCTATATACGAGGTTTGGCTCCTATCCCCGAGGATCGGGAATTTTCTGGTCCTTACACTGAGAGAGACTCCGAATCTTCGGATGATGAAGTGGCCCCAAGAAGGAGGCATCCTGGCAAAGAGCCAATGGCCGATGGAAGGCAACGCCCTCAAAGCACCCAAGGGGCGAATCCCCAAGAAGTGCAGGAAAGGATCAGGGCTCATGAGGCTGAGATCCAAAGGTTGAGGCATGATTTGGAGGCTCACCAGGCCACCAGACCCCAGATACCTCCTAGGGGGAGAAATCCTCCTCCTATCACAGACCTGGATGGTCCGGTACGAAGAAGGGTTGTCGTCCCAAGAACTGATCCAAGCAATCTCCTTCCCCTTGGAGATCCTGATGATCCAACTCCACCCTTCACAGAAGAGATAATGAATGCCCATATCTCAAGGAAATTCAAGATGCCCACTATCAAAGCCTATGATGGCACGGGAGACCCCGCTAATCATGTTAGGATATTCTCTAATGCACTGCTGCTGCAACCCGTGAATGATGCTATAAAGTGTCGGGCCTTCCCTCAAACCCTGTCGGGTATGGCTCAAAGATGGTACAGTCACTTGCCCCCAAACTCTATTGGATCATTCAGAGAGTTAAGTCAGGCTTTTATTAAACAGTTCATCAGTGGGAGAGTCCATGAGAAAAGTTCAGCATCTCTTATGAGTATTGTGCAGGGAGCTAAGGAATCTTTGAGAGATTACCTGAATCGTTTTACAAAAGAGGCTTTAAAAGTCCCAGACCTTGATGATAAGGTAGCCATGATAGCACTGCAATAAGGAACTAAGGATGAGTTTTTCAAGATGTCCTTGGCCAAACGTCCCCCTGAAAGCATGTTGCAGCTCCAAGAGAGGGCAGAGAAGTATATCAAGGTTGAAGAAAGCATGAGGAAGACCGTAGTAAGTAATGAGTCCACTGGAGGCAAGAAGCGAAAAACTGATCTGGAGTATATCGCCAAGGACAAGTATCCTAGAACCGAACAAAACCCTGATTCAACCCCCAAGAAGGGAGGACCTGGGCAAAAGTTCACCGAATACGCTAAGCTGAATCCTCCCAGAAGCCAGATCTTGATGGAAATCGAGAAAGATCGAGATATTCGTTGGCCTAAGCCCTTGAAGGCTGATCCCGCCAAGCTAGATAAGAACAAGTATTGCAGATTCCATAAAGATGTTGGTCATGACACCGATGAGTGTAGGCAATTGAAAGACGAAATTGAGTTTTTGATTCAAAAAGGAAGATTGAACAAGTATACTGGAGAAGGAGGGGACATGAATAATAATGGAAGGAAGAACTTTGAAGATCGTAGGAGGGACCAAGACGATCAGGGGCGGAATCCCCAACCTAGAGGGCCGGTTATAAATGCAATTTTTGGAGGGCCGCGACCTCGAGGGCCTGTGATAAACACGATCTTTGGAGGTCCAACTACTGCTGGATTGTCCAAAAACTCCAGAAAGGCATATACTAGAGAGGTTATGCATATTGTTGGAGAAGCCCCGAAGAGGGCCAGGATAGAAGTAACACTGGCTTTTGATGATTCTGACCTAGAGGGTGTAAAGTTTCCTCATGACGACCCGCTGGTCATAACACCAATAATAGGAAATAGCCCGGTTAAGAGGGTCCTTGTGGATAATGGTGCTTCTGTGGATATATTGCTCCACGGCGCCTTTCTAAGGATGGGGTATAACGACTCCTAGTTGACACCAACCGACATGCCGATATATGGATTTGCTGGAGTAGAATGTCCTGTGGAAGGGATAATTAAATTGCCAACCACCATAGGAATGGAACCAAGGAAAACAACACAGATGTTGGATTTCGTGGTGGTAAAGACTAGTTCAACTTATAATGCTATCATGGGGAGAACAGGGATACATGCCTTTAAGGCAGTCCCCTCTTCCTACCATTCAGTTATGAAGTTTCCCACCCGAAACGGGATTGGAGAAGAGAGAGGAGATCAAAAAATGGCTAGAAGCTGTTATGTGGCCTCTTTGAGGGCAGATGGAGTCGGGGGGCAGGTTCTTCCTATTAAAGATATGGATGTCCGAGAAAATGATGAGAAGAGAGGAAAGCCAGCAGAAGACTTGGTTTCCATTCCTTTAGACCCCGAGAATCCTGAGAGGATGACTTTCATTGGAGCCACATTAGAGGAGCCATTTAGAGGGAAGTTGGTGAAATTTTTGCAAGAAAATAGTGATGTGTTTGCATGGTCAGCAGCTGATATGACAGGCATAGACCCGGAGTTGATTACTCACAAGCTAAACGTGGATCCAAGCCGGAAGACAGTGAAACAAAAGAAAAGAAATTTTGCCCCGAAAAGATAAGAGGCTATAAAACAGGAAGTAGAAAAGCTCTTAGAGGCTGGTTTCATTGAGGAGATTCGATTTTCGGAGTGGTTAGCAAACCCTGTAATGGTGAAGAAGGCTAATGAAAAGTGGAGGATGTGTATAGACTTCACTGATCTGAATGATGCATGCCCTAAAGACTGTTTTCCATTGCCAAAGATTGATACTTTGATTGATGCCAATGCTGGGCATGAGATGCTGAGTTTCATGGATGGATTTAGCGGATATAATCAGATTAAGATGTACAAGGATGACATTCCAAAGGTATCATTTATCACTGACTTTGGTGTTTATTGTTATCTTGTTATGGCGTTCGGTCTTAAAAATGCGGGAGCCACCTATCAAAGGTTGGTAAATAAAATTTTTAAGGATCTTATTGGTAAGACTATGGAAGTCTATGTTGATGACATGTTAGTCAAGAGTCTAGTAAAGGCTGATCATATAACCCACTTGAGGGAAGCTTTTGAGGTCCTGAGGTACCACAAGATGATGTTGAATCCTACGAAGTGTGCTTCCAGAGTAGGATCTGGAAAATTCTTGGGATTGATGGTCTCAAAGAGAGGAATTGAGGCTAACCCCGATAAAATAAAGGCAATCCTGGACATGGAACCACCAAAAACTGTCAAGGATGCTCAGAAGCTCACAGGAAGGGTCGCTGCGCTAGGACGATTCATCTCCAAGTCAGAAGACAAGTGCTTGTCATTCTTCAAGTCACTAAAGAACATCAAAGACTTTGTATGGAATGAGGAAAACCAGAAGGCATTCAAAGAGTTAAAGAAGTATATGGCTCAGGCCCCGTTGTTGGCCAAACCATCTTTGAATGAAGTTTTATTCTTGTACTTGGCTGTTTCAGAGAGCGCCTTGAGCGCGGTGTTGGTTAAGGAGGAACTGAAAGTCCAGAAACCCGTATATTATGTCAGCAGAATTTTGCATGGTGCTGAGTTGAACTATTCAACTATTGAGAAATTCGCTTTAGCCTTATTAATGGCTTCAAGAAAGCTGCGTCCTTATTTTCAGGCTCATCAGATTGAGGTGCTAACAAATCAGCCCCTGAGAAATATCATTCACAGTCCCAAGGCAAGTGGGAGATTGATTAAGTGGGCAATAGAGCTGGGAGAGTTCGATCTCAAGTATAAGCCACGTACGGCAATAAAAGCCCATGCACTAGCTGACTTCGTGGTGGAATGTACCATACCCAACCAAGAAGTCGGGGGGCAGGAAGATACCATACCTCAAGACAAGGGAGTCGATAATGAGGGCAAAGAGAAGGATGATAAAGAAAAAGAATATTGGGTTCTCTATTTTGATGGAACATCAAAAACAAACTCCAGTGGAGCAGGATTGGTTTTGCAAAGCCCTGATGGGTTCTTAATTGAGTATGCTATGAAGCTAGACTTCCCAACCACAAACAATGAGGCAGAATATGAAGCCCTGGTAGCTGGCCTTGGTCTAGCTGGGACACTTAGAGTCAAAAACTTAAAGGTCCGTGGAGACTCGAAGCTGATCATATCCCAGGTAAAGGGAGAATTTGAGGCAAGGGATGATACGATGGCTAAGTATGTCCGCCTAGTAAGGGCTGTGATGACCCAATTTAATGAATGCCATGTTGAACACATTCCAAGGGAAGAAAATGATAAGGCAGATGCGCTATCAAAATTTGCTTCATCTGAGATAGAAGAAAGTTCAGGAAGTGTGTACTTCCGTGTTTTGAAGACACGAAGCATAGATGTTAAGCTTGTGGCTCCCATAGGCCTGGGGACGTCATGGATTGATCCCATCAAGGCTCACATTCAAACCGGTTGGTTGCCAAGCGATGCAACTGAAGCATGGAAGTTAACTGTTCGAGCACTAAGGTACTCTTTGATTGATGGGATTCTTTACAAAAGATCTTTCGTGGTTCCTTACTTGAGGTGTCTCAGGCCCGATGAGGCACGCTTGGCTCTTGAAGAAGTGCATGAAGGTATTTATGGACAACACTTGGGGGGCAGGGCCTTGGCTCATAAGATAACTCGTCTAGGCTTTTATTGGCCAGAAATGATGGCTGATGCCAAAGAATATGTGAAGAAGTGTGACCGCTGTCAGAAGCATGCACCTGTTGTTAGACAACCTCCCGAGATGCTGACATCTATCAACTCGCCCATTCCCTTTGCTATGTGGGGGATGGATATTCTGGGGCCTTTCCCTATGGCCACGACACAAAGGAAGTTTCTGATTGTAGCCATTGATTATTTCACCAAGTGGATTGAAGCCAAACCCTTGGCAAAAATCACAACTAAGCAGGTTGCACAATTCCTGTGGGAAAACGTTATGTGCCGATATGGAATTCCCCGTATCCTCGTCACTGACAATGGAACACAATTCAACAACAAGGAATTCAAGAAGTATTGTGAAGAAAATGAAATTGAGTTACGGTTCACCTCTGTGGCTCACCCACAAGCCAATGGGCAAGCGGAAGTAGCAAATCGAATAATCCTGGATGGACTAAAGAAGAGGATCGAGAAGTCAAGAAATAATTGGGTGGATGAGATACTTCCCATATTATGGGCCTATAGGACTACCTGTAGAGTCACGACAGGAGCAACTCCCTTCATGTTGGCATATGGGGCAGAAGCAGTAGTTCCGGTAGAGATATCACATTCTTCTCCAAAGATTCAGGCTTTCAATGCAGAAGAAAATAAAGAAGGGCAGAGGTTAGCCCTGGATCTAATTGATGAAGTGCGAGATAAGGCACATGCAAAGATAGTAGAATATCAGAAAAAGGCTTCATTCTACTACAACCTAAGGGTTAAAGAAAGGTTTTTTAAACAAGGTGATCTAGTCTTGAGGAAGATAGAAGCATCTGGTGTAGGACAAAAAGGGAAGCTTGCCCCAAATTGGGAAGGGCCGTACAAAGTCAAGAATGTTCAGGGTAGAGGAACCTACAAGCTAGAGACTATGGATGGTTTCGAAGTCCCGAGAACTTGGCATGCATAAAACTTGAAGGTTTACTATGTGTAGGGCAGTTGGATATGATTCTCACTTGTCAAGATGGCAAGTAGGTTGAAAAGCACCTTGAAGCTTTGCTTGCCTAGGATTTATATGTTCTAGTTTTATTTTGAAGTTTATTAAGACTTGTGTAAGGGACGAATCCCAGACAATGTATGAAAATTCATTAGTTCTTCAAAGTATGTTTATGGCCTAACAAGTAAAAACCAAATGCATGGATGCAAGCATAAAAGGTGATAAATAAAATAGATCTGATAAATATTACAAGAAGTTTGATAAATAAAGTCTCGAAAATAAGACAAGCCATGCAGGGCTGAAAAAGCTCTAAGGAGCTGAGGTACCCTCGGCATCCATATCATCGTCCTCTCCGCTCTCGCTGGATGTCTCTGTCGTCTCGGAGGAGGAGGAAGAGCTATCGTCCTCAGCAGGTCTGGAAGAAGACTCGGGAGGAGGAAGGAGTGGATCCTGAGGAACATGATCCGAGACAACTACTCGGGTACAAAACCTCTGTAGCAAAGCCTCGTCATCAGGGCAGACATAGTCCGCTGGGTTAATATTAGGACAAGCCTCGTTCACGGTCCCAAGGGCCGTGTCCCAACCAGTCCTAAAAAACCCGGGAAAGACTGAATCATCCCTAATCCTCATGGATTGGGCAAACTCCTCCGTGTCCAGATAGTTGTCTATAGCTTTATCCTTCTCCACCCGAAGTACCACCAGCTCGGCGTTAGACTCTCCGAGTTCTTCCTCCTTGCGCTTGAGCTTCTTCTCCAGGGTAGCATACTTCTTCTGTTGCCTCCTGAGGGCATTATCGGCCTTATCAGAAGCCCACTTCCATGACTCGGTTTGCCTCACAGCGCCTTGAAAATAGGCGTTAGACTGAAACAAAGCAATCAACAAAAGTATAAGGCAAGAAAATGCTATAAGAATGAAAGATAAATTCAAAGAGAGAAGGCATACCGAAGCCAGAGACTGGGCTCCCATGAGCTTAATCCTCTCAAGGTCAGGGGTGGCCACCACGTCAGTAAAGTCCTTAGGAGTCACGCTATGGTAGGATCAATCCCAAGCATGCTTCATGGAACCAACCACGGTATCCCCTTGGCGGAATCCCCAGAGAGGCTGAAAGGCGCCTGTAGCAGCAGCAGCAGGGGCAGCAGCAGTGATAGGAGCATTATGGCCCTCAGCTCCTTCAGTCGAAGCCTCCCCCATAGGCTCCTTATGCTTTCTCAAGAAGATAGGGTCTGTCGCCTTTCCCCGGCTGTCTAGGCCTGCAAGCCGAGCTTTCTTCATCCTAGCAGTCTCTTCAACAGGAGGAACATTGTCCTCGTTAATCTCCTTAGCAGCTGCAAAACAAGGCAAAAAACAAAATAAGTGATGTTAATAATGCATGAAATGAAATAAAGATGATAAGGGAAGAAAAATACCCTGTTGAGAAACAGAGGATAGTCCCACGTGAATGAGGGAGAACTCCTCTAAGAGAGTCCAGCTGGTAGTAGTGCCGTTGTCCTGAGTAAGCCCATTATAAATAATAGTTTCTTCAGGAGTTAAGTGAATGGATTTGAGGCTACCATCACTGACCTTCCCGAAGGAAGATCGGAAGAGTGTGCCCCAGTCACCATTTTCCCAACGTAACCCAACGAAGCTATTCCTCCAGTTTTGGTTGTTATCAGGAATGGAGGCATTGTTAAAGATATGTTTACTTTTGGGCCTTTGCTTGACATAGACCCAACCACAAATACTGGAAGAGCTATTATAGCACTGAAAGACCTTCCTAAAAATAGCTACAGAAAGAGGAAAGCCCTCCCTAAGGCAGCAGACCATAAAACATAAAATGTTCCTCCAAGCGTTTGGAGGAAGCTGACACGGGTTGATTTGTAAATCAGCTAAAAGATGAGGAATAAAAGGGTGGAAAGGAAACCTAAGCCCAGCATTAAGGGCATCAGTGTAAATAAAGAGAGTGTCGGGTCTCCAGTGGCAAGTACGGTCACCACCAGAGACTGGAACTAATCTAAGAGGAGGAAGGACGTTATAACGTGCATTTAGTTTATCGAAATCTATGTTGTGCCAAGTATTACAATGATTAAAAGAATCGAGATGTGCAGTAGAGGGATATTCATCCCCCCTAGTATTAATCATATCGATTAAAGACATATACGAAGAACGGATCTCAATATCCTTACCTCGTTTTGAAGCCGAGGCTATCTTGGCCGCCCTCTCGGAACTCTTATCAGCCATTAGTAAAGCTGGAAAAGCTTGGAAACTTTGAAAGGAAGAAGGCTGGAAGCTAAGGGAGGAAGGTTGAGAGAGGAGAAAGATTGGAGAATTTTAGAAATGAGTGAAGAGTGAAGAGTGAAGAGTGTGAGTGAGAGCACACTCCCCCCCCCACCTTTATATAGGAGGAAAAAGAGGATAATGGGCCTTAAAAAGCCCATTTGGGCCCAAAAGCTAGAAGGTTCTGGAATTATCCAGGAAATTCCTGGAAAATTCAAGAGAAAAAACTTGAGTTTTTGAAGAATCTGGAAGAATCCAGAAAAACCCCAGAAAAATTTGGAGTTTGGGCTTAGAAAAAAGGCCAGTTCAGAAAAAGGGCCCAATTTTAGAAAAAATTAAGCCCAGCTAAGGGCCCAAGTGTTTAAAAAAGCCATGTTTGAGGCCCAAATGGTGTTTAAGAAAAAAGGAGTGGAAAGGGTGCCCAGTTAAAACCATGGGCCAATTGCAAAGCCCAGTTCAGAAAAAAAGGGCCAGTTAATTAGAGAATTAGGACCCAGAATATTATTTATTGAAGCCCAGAAAAAAACAGTGGGCCCAAAGGGCAGCCCCAATAAAACAAACCCAGTTGAAATGGGCCCAAGTTTTAACCCATTAAAAAGTTGGCCCAAAAGAATCCAATTCATGGACCCAAGTTCGGGATGGAAGAAATTTAGCCCAGATTTAAGGGCCCAAATCCAAGAATATATAAAAAAAAAATTATAAAGAAGGAGCCTGGCCCAATTCGATCAGGACCTGCACCAAGATCCTAGTCGAGTGCATTGAGGTCGATTTTTCTTCGACCAAGGCTGAAAAAAGGGCTATTTCGGTCAAGAGAAGGATCCTGATCAAAAATTCCTGGTCGAAAAGGGAAATAACTGTTTCATTCGACCAGAATGCCAGAACGTTTTTTTTTTGACCCTGTCGGCCAGGAAGCAGGGTAAAATCCTGGTCGAATGGACCCTGCCCGAATTTACGTCGACCTGGGCAACAAAAGGTGGTTAATTCGGTCAAAAAACAAGAATCCTGACCGAAATGGAAGAAAATCCTAGTCGAAAAAAAAAGAAGGGGGGAAAATCCTGGCCGAAATTCGACCAGGATTCCTGATCGAATGCACCCTGCTCGAAATCCAGTCGACCAAGGCATACTGAAGGTTAATTCGACCAGGATCCTGGTCGAAATCTGTATAAAAAAAAGAAGAAAAAAGGAAAAAGAAATAAGAAAAAGAAGGAAAAATTCCTGGAAAATTACAGAAAAATAAGGAAATTCCTTAAAATATTTTCTGAAAAATGCTAATATTTTCAGAAATAAGGAATAAATCCAGGAAATTAAGCATAAATCCCAGAAATTAAGGGAAAAATCCAGAAAATTAAGGATAAATCTCAGAAATTAAGGGAAAAATCCAGAAAATTAAGGATAAATCCCAGAAATTAAGGGAAAAATCCAGAAAATTAAGGATAAATCCCAGAAATTAAGGGAAAAATCCAGAAAATTAAGGATAAATCCCAGAAATTAAGGGAAAAATCCAGAAAATTAAGGATAAATCCCAGAAATTAAGGGAAAACATCCAGAAAATTAAGGATAAATCCCAGAAATTAAGGGAAAAATCCAGAAAAATAAGGATAAATCCCAGAAATTAAGGGAAAAATCCAAAAAAATAAGGATAAATCCCAGAAATTAAGGGAAGAATCCAGAAAAATAAGGACAAATCCTAGAAATTAAGGGAAAAATCCAGAAAGTTAGAGAAAAATTCCGGAATTAAGGGAAAGTTCTTGGAAATTAAGATAATTCCTGAACAAAAGGAACAATCATTGTAAACGTGTAGGTCGCTCCACACTTTACGCAAAAATGAAACCCTGTAAGGGAATGAATAGACTTAACTTCTGCGAAACCTAATCAATGTTTCCCAAAAGTTGGGGGGCAAATGATAGGGATAAATAAATCCTGATTGTATAAATTGCATTAATTGTACAAGGTATGGGCTCCTAGGCCCAATAAGAAGATGTATGACATTCAGACCAGAAAGGTTAACATGTCGATCAGGCCTGATGGACCAGATCAGGCCTGATGGAACAAAGAAGGCTCAAAAACCCTGATTATTTATTAATTACGAAATTAATAAATAAGGGAGAAAAATAGCTATTAAGATAAGTGTTGGAAATAAATGAAAGTGTTGGAAAGGAAAAGGTACTGATATATAGATCAAAAGTTTTAGGTAATACAAGCGTAAAGACACTTCGAAAGTAAAAGCAAAAAGGGTACAACAACCTACTCACTAGTCAGCATCTCTAGTCTCTAAATACAACTCAAAAGTCTTCTGATACACACTACACACTACTGTCCATACTACATAACCATAACAACACTGCTCAGCATCTCCATCTCAAAATTTCTAACTCAGCTCCAAGGAAACTCTGGTCCTGCCAGCCTCTCGAAGTCCTCCATCGCCTCAGTAGCCCAGCCCAGCAGTGCATCAGGGCATCTGCCAGGTAGTGTAGCTCCATGTAGCCTAGCCTCAAGAACCCTCCGTGTCACATGAATCTCCTCTCGAAGCTCCCTCACACCACGATCAACATCTGTAGTCCTAATGATATGCTGTAACTCTCTAATCTGAGCCAACAAGGAATCACGCTCCAATAGAAGAGCCTCATACCGGTAATAAGGAACTGGGGGCAATGTAGACTGGAATGGGGCACTCGCTACTGAATGCCCAGTGGAATCTGAATCAGCTGGTGGGGGTCCTCTGACAGGTGGCCTCATGCCTGGAGGTGGAATAGCCTGCAATGGTACGGGCTGCAACACAGGTGGAGGTAGAATAGCCAATGCTGGTGGAATCACAGGACGTGGATCCGATGCTGGTGCTCCAACTGAAGGCTCTGAGTGATCAGCTGATACGGGAATAAAAGAGTCGGCCATCTCTGCTATCTGAAATTATATCATAATATAAGAATCTCGTACCATGACGCAAACTATACTAATACCGGTTATACCATAACACTCAACCTCTCGACGTTCTATCATCCTATACCTTACTTCTAATCCTATCCCTCTACCCATTCCCGTCAACCTAGGCTTGTGTCAGTGACTTATAACCTGTGGCTCTGATACCAAACCTGTGGCGCCCTCCAAACCCGGGTCAGAAGTTTGGGGTCCACACACACACCTTAATTATAACCTGCTTATAACAATAATAAAGATAATAATAATATATGCAATGACCCTACTTACCAAACACCACGGACCGCAACAGGTTAAAGTATGCACACAAGCCAAACACACTAATATATTACAAACCGTTCAAATCCCAACTATTTCAAATTCAAACTGAGTATTAAACATTATTACAAACTTTTACAAACTTAAATTATTCCAAAAGAAGCCTACTAGCTCAGCTTTCTCAACCTGAACCCCTAGCTCTCGCGCTGGACTGGGGATCCTCTTTACCAACTGGTTCCTTTTTAACTGGAAAGAATATAAACAACATCGAACAAATGAGCTAACTAGCTCAGCAAGTCACAATGACAAAACTGAGAATAATGATCATCAGGTGAATATGTTTATGATATCAAGTGAACAATGGATTATGGTTTTGAATTGGATATTATACTTTTAATTTAAAAACCAAGGTTAGGATGCTGATCAGTCACACACTAACCTCGAACAAGGCACACAGCATTGCTCTAACTACTGGATCCAAGGCACACATTGGCCTAACTTGACCATTATATGGTCTGACCATGAATCTGGTCCACAATTTTATAAAAACAATCCAATTCTAACATAATAACAGAATATGCAATAATAAGCAATAACCGAAATCATTAACAACAATAAATGTTTAACAATCAAAGGGTTTGAATCCTTGTAAGGATCAATAAGGCAATTTAAAAGCTTGGATGCTGGGTAATGAAAGAATTGGATAACAAAGGAATCAACGTTTCAAGGTTTCAAGGATTTGGTCTTTCAAAGTAAAGATACCATGGGTTGAGTATATAATAGTTCATTTCAGTGTCTGGTATTTAGTTTGTATGTATTTGTGGAGTAGTATCGTAGATTTGTGGTTCTTGTTTGGGTATACAATAATCAATGGATTAGAAAGAATATGATTCATGGCTCAAGAACAATAACTGAAATCAGGATTTAGGTTTCTGTGCTTCAAAGCACTTGCAATATCTCAGGATTATCAAGTACTACAATATCTCGAGAAAGTTTAGAACACTTGCCTGGTATTAGGTTACTACACTGTACTCGCTTCCAATCACAACCATTTTACTCCTCAACTACCTGTTTCCCTTTCCTATGTCTTGCCTCTTCTGCTCACATATCATAAGTATCTATCAATAATTTACTCATGGAATTCTATTCAACACATACTTCTATCTACCCTTCGTTTTACCCAAATCCGATTGACGGATTGAAAGTTATGCAATATTCAAGTAAACACCGAATATATAGACCGATAGTCAATTAACAAGTCACATATAGCACATAATACATCACGTAATCAATGATTTATTATTTATAAAGAAATCTTGGGTCATAAATAGGCTTTCTGGTATTTAAAATGATTTTTAAAACATTTTTCGGAATTAAAACGGGTCGTTGGATCAATTTCGGGTTAATAAACAGGGTTCGGTTGGCCCATTCTGGCTCCGAAATAATTTTAGAATAATTATCGAGCCTTGGAAATAATTTAGAATAATATTTTAAAGCTCGAAACTATTTTTCAGTATTTTTAAATCATTTTTAAATAATTAAATCTAATTAAATAACTAATTTAAATCAATTAATAATTAATTGAATCAATTAATCAATTAATTTTCGAATTAATTGACCAATTAATCAATTATAAATTAACTGAAATTAATTAACTAATTAATTTAGATTTATTTGTGAATTAAAAATAATTTTCAGAATTAAAATAATAATTTTTAGAATTTTCAGAATTTAAAAATGAATTTTTATAATAAAAATAAATAGGAAATATGATTTTTAAACATTTTATAAACAGGAATCCTAAATTTGCAAAGTCTGGAAACTTCAGGGACCTAACTGCATCATTTTCAAAAGTTGGGGTACTAAACTGTAATTTTCCAGCTCTTCGCCGAAAAACAGTCGGGTTCGCCGGAGAACACGTTCCCGGCGTCCTCACCCCACCAACACCTCCAGATCACATCTACACAACATCAGGAGCACAACCATGCAATCAATTCATCCTAACAATCCCTGAGTTGGCCGGAATTTGGCCGTGAAGTTTTCCAGTTTCCGGCGAACATCGGAAAACTTCAAAACACAACTCCCTTCTCTACAGACCTCGTTGGTTCATGAAACTTATACGACTAGATTGCAAATTTCACAGAGAACACAACCCACTATAACACAACATCAATCTATCACATAATAAGAAACCCCCAAATTTCAATTAAGAACATTCATACGGGTTATAAACCCTAATTTTGAAATTCGAAAATCAAACTCAAATTTGAACATGTTATTGAACTCCAAATCAGACGTATGACATATAAAAATCATCAGGAAAACAAGCTCTACAACATGCAATCATCAAATCATACAAACAATCATCCGAACAAAAATTCATATTTTTAATAAAATAAATTCGAAAATAAATAAATTTTTAGAAAAATAACCTTGATTTCTGCAGTGAAACAAAGCTCAGAATCTGATAGAACAATTCAAATCCTTCGTTTTGGTTACTCAAGCTTTGAAAACAGAGATCGGTAACGCCTTCATTTTGCTGTTTGATTCCTAAAACAGTTTTAGGAAATTAGGGCTTTTCTCTGAAAATTATATAATTAACTATCTGCAAATGATTTTGATACGAAATAAAATACGGTAAAATGCTATTTATAATTACGGAAAATTTGTATCCCATTGGATCATTCCGGATATAAAACGGTACGTTTATTTGTAAAAACTGATCCAAACGGTATCGGTTTTCGGGATAATTATACAAATCAGTACAATTTGTACTGCGGTCTTGGTCTCAGTGCCTGGTTACACGTATTACGAAGTGATAATTGGGATAGTTTAATAAAAAGCTCCCGTTTATCAAAAATACGGGTTTTATTGATTTACCGAAACGAATATTGTATCGAAAATGTTGCGCCGGGACCCGCGCAGGACAAACCGTAAGCCGGATTGAAAAAGTCAAAACATGGAATATGCTCGGAATGTTATAATTAGGTTAGGAAGGAGTTCTCGAAAAAGTTTCGGGTTCCAAAAACATAACAACGGTTGACGTCGGTTGGTTCCCGTTTTTATAAAATAGATTTTAATTACCCGGAAAAAGATTTTAGAAATTTCATATGATTCTTATAAATCCATAAACCAACATAAAAATAATTAGGAAGATATGACAATTATCTATATTTTATTTTGGACATATAAAAATTAAAATACTCAAATAATATTATTTGTGAATATTCAAGTACAAATAACACTTAACAATTAGCTTACATAATAGATACTGAACACACATAATAATTATATAATAGCAAAAATAATTACACGATATATCCCGGATATTACATCCTTCCCCCCTTAAAAGGATTTTGTCCTCAGAATCTCTAAGAAAACAAATGAGGGTACTTTTCTCTCATATCACTTTCTAACTCCCAGGTTGACTCTTCAACCTTTGGGTTTCTCCACAATATTCTTACTAAATTTATCACTTTATTTCTCAATACTTTCTCTCTCTCCTCTAGAATCTCTATCGGACTCTCTACATATGATAAATCTGCTTGAAGTTCTATTGGCTCATATTCTATTATATGCCTGGAGTCTGGATTATATTTCTTAAGCATTGATATGTGAAAAACATTATGAATGTGCTCCATGCGCGGAGGTAACGCCAACTCGTAAGCTACCTTGCCAATACGCTTTAGGATTTCAAAAGGTCCGACATATCTTGGGTTTAGCTTCCCTTTCTTCCAAACCTCGTTAGTCCTTTCCACAGTGATACTTTCAATAATACCAAGCTTCCTTCTTCAAATTCCATGTCTTTTCTTGACTGGTCTGCATATTTCCTTTGACGATCTTGTGCGGCTATTAATCTTTTCTGGATAATTTCAACAACTTCCTTTGTCTGCTGCACCAATTCGGGTCCGAGTATTTTGCGTTCTCCTACTTCGTCCCAATATACTGGAGATCTACATTTGCGTCCATAAAGGGCTTCATAAGGTGGCATCCCAATACTGGCGTGATAACTGTTGTTATAAGCAAACTCGACTAGGGGTAAATGCTCGTCCCAACTTCCTTTGAAATCAATAGCACAAACACGAAGCATGTCCTTGATTGTCTGGATCATTCTTTCACTTTGGCCATCCGTTTGGGGGTGATAGGCCGTACTCATATTCAATCTTGTTCCCAAACATTCTTGAAAACTCTTCCAAAATCTTGAATTAAATCTTGGATCTCGATCAGATACAATAGACACTGGAACTCCATGACGAACTACGATCTCTTTCAAGTACATATGAACTAACTTATCGAGCGAAAATCTTTCATTTATAGGCAGAAAATGAGCTGACTTGGTAAGTCTATCTACTATAACCCAAATGGCATCATGATTAGCCCTTGTCCTTGGTAATCCAACTATGAAATCCATGGCAATATGTTCCCACTTCCACTCTGGAATCTCCAATGGCTGTAGCAATCCGCTTGGTCTCTGATGCTCCGCTTTAACTTTCTGACAGGTATAGCATTTGCTAACCCATTCCGCAATTTCCCTCTTCATATTTGGCCACCAATAATTCTTCTTTAAACCTCTGTACATTTTGGTACTCCCTGGATGGATGGAATATCTTGAACTATGTGCCTCTTGTAAAATTTCATTTTTCAGCTCCGTTACTGGTGGAATCCAAATTCTTGAAGAAAACCTAAGAATACCTTGATCATCTTGTTGCGTGCATAATTCCTCACCTACCAAACTATTTATATCTTGATCCATTACCTCTTTCTGGCATTTCTTTATTTTCTCCAATAACTCCGGTTGGAAAATCATACTGTACACTTTTTCTTCCTCAGGCTTACAAATTCTAATCTCCAATTCCAATTTTTTGAAATTCTTTATATATCTCTTCAGGTACGGATAATACATTTAACTTTTCCTTCTGACTTAACGCATCTGCTACAACGTTCGCCTTACCGGGATGATAATTAATTGAGCAATCATAATCTTTGATCAATTCTAACCATCTCCTTTGTCTCATATTAAGTTCCTTCTGGGTAAATATATATTTCAAACTTTTGTGATCCGTGAAAATCTCACACTTTTCTCCATACAAATAATATCTCCAAATCTTCAAAGCGAAAACTATAGCTGCTAACTCCAAATCATGAGTAGGGTACTTCTGTTCGTGTGGTTTCAATTGCCTTGACGCATACGCAATCACCTTGTCGTGCTGCATAAGAACACATCCTAATCCTTTGTAGGAAGCATCGCTATAAATTACGAAATTCCCTTGATCGTCTGGAAGTGACAAAACAGGTGTTGTGATTAATCTCCGCTTCAATTCCTGAAAACTTTCTTCGCACTTGTCATTCCATATAAACTTTTCATTCTTTCGTGTAAGCTTTGTCAATGGTGTTGCAATTCTTGATTTCTGAACGAATTATCGATAATATCCTGCCAATCCCAAGAAACTTCTTACCTCAGTGGGTGTTCTCGGTCCTTCCCAATTCGTAATTGCCTGATCTTTGCCGGGTCCACTTTGATCCCTACGTTACTGACTATGTGTCCTAAGAACTGAACTTCCTGTAGCCAAAACTCACACTTCGATAATTTAGCATATAACTTCTTTTTCCTTAAAATCTCCAAAGCTGTCCTCAAATGTTCCGCATGATCCTCCTCCGTCTTTGAATAGATCAATATATCGTCTATAAATACTATAATGAACTTATCCAAATATTCCTTGAAAATTCTGTTCATCAGGTCCATAAACGCTGCTGGGGCGTTGGTCAATCCAAAAGACATCACTAAAAACTCGTAATGCCCATACCTTGTTCTGAAAGCTGTCTTTGGTATATCTTCTGGTTTGATCTTTAGTTGATGATATCCCGATCTTAAATCGATTTTGGAGAAATACTTGGCTCCCTTCAATTGGTCAAACAAATCATCAATTCTGGGTAACGGATACTTATTCTTGATCGTCAACTTGTTGAGCTCCCTATAGTCGATGCACAGTCTCATGCTTCCATCCTTCTTCTTGACAAATAATACCGGTGCACCCCACGGGGATACGCTGGGTCTAATTACTCCTTTCTCTAACAGCTCTTGCAATTGCTTTGCTAACTCTTTCATCTCAACGGGCGCCATTCTATACGGGGCCTTGGATACTGGTTCGGTTCCAGGTGCTAAGTAAATTGCAAATTCAATTTCTCTATCTGGAGGAAGTCCCTGTAACTCGTCGGGAAATACGTCTGGAAATTCATTTACAACTGGAATATCTTCAAGTTTTACAGGCTCCTGACTTCTGTCGATCACATATGCTATGAAATGCTCACATCCTTGTCGTAGTAACTTCTTGGCTTGAATCATCGTTAAGAACTTCTTTACCTGCTTCTATCCCTTGAACGTTACTATTCTTTCGTCTGGCGTTTTCACCATTACTTTCTTATTTCGACAATCTATCTGAGCATCATGCTTAGATAACCAATCCATTCCTAATATAACGTCAAATTCTCCTAACTTAAACGGTATCAAATCTACATAAAACTTACTACCGGAAATCTCAATCTCACAATTCCCACAAACTTGGTTAACAGTTACACGTTCTTGATTTGCTAATTCCACAGTCATTATTTCATTTAAATACCCAACTGGACAATTTAACTTACTAACAAAATCTTGTGAAACAAACGATCGAGTTACTCCCGAATCTATTAACACTTTGGCACATAAAGAGTTCACATTAAGAGTACCTGCCACGACATCCGTATCCTGGATCGCATCCTTCACCGACATGTCAAAAACTCTAGCCCTCGGAGTCTCATTCACTGTTGGGGTAGATCCCATAATCCTTAATGCATTACTAACTGGGGCTGGTGTCTTGCAATCCCTGGCCATATGTCCTGGCTTCCCACATTTAAAGCATGTAAATCCAATGGCTGGAACCTTCACTACTGGATTCCAGATAGGCTGATCCTTATTTGCTGGCTCTCTTGCTGGCTGATTTCGGCACTCCCTCGAGTAGTGCCCTTTCTGGTTGCATTTAAAACATACCACATTCAACTTGTTACAAACTCCTCCATGCTTCTTTCCACATACTTGACAATCTGGAAAAGTTAATCTCAACTGATTCGGCTGATTCACATTAGCTGAACGATTGCCCTGGCCTCCGTCTCCTACATTTTGTCTCCTGAAATTAAAATTTCTCCCTGGCTGAAACTTGCCCTTCTTAAAATTTGGAAACTTCCCTGTTTGTGACTGACCGTCACTTCCCTCAACTTTCCTTTTCTTGCTTTCCTTTTCTTTCGGGAACATCTCACTCTCTGTCTCTGCGATCATAGCTTTCTGTACAACCCCGACATAGGTATCCAATTCAAAAATAGCTACCTTCCCTCTAATCCATGGCTTCAAGCCTTGCTGGAATCTCTTAGCTTTCTTTCTATCAGTATCAACATACGACGGCACATACCTTGACAATTCCTCAAACTTCCCCTCATAATCTGTTACCGACATGTTCCCTTGCTTTAATTCTAAAAACTTCAGCTCCATTTGATCCTGAACAAACTGAGGAAAATACTTTTCTAAAAACGATTCCTTAAACCTTTCCCAAGTAATAACATCTGTGCTTTCCAATGTTTTTACCATTTCCCACCAATAGGTGGCCTCATTCTTCAGATAGTAACTTGCAAATTCAACCTTCTGCTCCTCTTTCACTTTTACCAAGGCAAAAGCCTTCTCTATTTCCTTTAACCACACATTTGCTTCAATTGGCTCTAAGGAACCCTTGAATTCTGGTGGGTTTACTGCCTGAAAAGTTTTGAAAGTTACCTGGGGATTGGTCTGTCTCTGCTGTTGTTGTGCCAGGTGAACTGTTTGTTGGGCCAAGATTTAAAGAATCTGGGCTACTGCTGGGTCCATGGGTCCTGGGTTCACATTCTGGTTTATATCATTTTGGTTGTTATTGTTGTTGTTGTTGATTTCTTCATTCTGGGTGTTGGTGCAGGTATTTCTTCTGGGAGGCATTTTCTGTAAAGAATCAATCAATTTATTTAGCTTTTGAATCAAATCTTTGTATAAAAGAAAAGTTTTGTGAAATAGAAATATCTCTTTTTGAAAATAGTTGTAACTAAGTAAATTGCATGCTTCTTTACAGAATATAAACAGTTATGGAAAACAGGGTACATGGTATCACATGATATACTGGTGCAATAAATAAGGCAAAGTAAAACAGGTGCAATAAAATAAATGACAGTGTTGGAAAGGAAAAGGTACTGATATATAGATCAAAAGTTTTAGGTAATACAAGCGTAAAGATGCTTCGAAAGTAAAAGCAAAAAGGGTACAACAACCTACTCACTAGTCAGCATCTCTAGTCTATAAATACAACTCAAAAGTCTTCTAATACACACTACACACTACTGTCCATACTACATAACCATAACAACACTGCTCAACATCTCCATCTCAAAATTTCTAACTCAGCTCCAAGGAAACTCTGGTCCTGCCAGCCTCTCGAAGTCCTCCATCACCTCAGTAGCCCAGCCCAGCAGTGCATCAGGGTATCTGCCAGGTAGTGTAGCTCCATGTAGCCTAGCCTCAAGAACCCTCCGTGTCACATGAATCTCCTCTCGAAGCTCCCTCACACCACGATCAACATCTGTAGTCCTAATGATATGCTGTAACTCTCTAATCTGAGCCAACAAGGAATCACGCTCCAATAGACGAGCCTCATACCGATAATAAGGAACTGGGGGCAATGTAGACTGGAATGGGGCACTCGCTACTGAATGCCCAGTGGAATCTGAATCAGCTGGTGGGGGTCCTCTGATAGGTGGCCTCATGCCTGGAGGTGGAATAGCCTGCAATGGTACGGGTTGCAACACCGGTGGAGGTAGAATAACCAATGCTGGTGGAATCACAGGACGTGGATCCGATGCTGGTGCTCCAACTGAAGGCTCTGAGTGATCAGCTGATACGGGAATAAAAGAGTCGGCCATCTCTGCTATCTAAAATTATATCGTAATATAAGAATCTCGTACCACGACGCAAACTATACTAATACCGGTTATACCATAACACTCAACCTCTCGACGTTCTATCATCCTATACCTTACTTCTAATCCTATCCCTCTACCCATTCCCGTCAACCTAGGCTTGTGTCAGTGACTTATAACCTGTGGCTCTGATACCAAACCTGTGGCGTCCTCCAAACCCGGGTCAGAAGTTTGGGGTCCACACACACACCTTAATTATAACCTGCTTATAACAATAATAAAGATAATAATAATATATGCAATGACCCTACTTACCAAACACCACGGACCGCAACAGGTTAAAGTATGCACACAAGCCAAACACACTAATATATTACAAACCGTTCAAATCCCAACTATTTCAAATTCAAACTGAGTATTAAACATTATTACAAACTTTTACAAACTTAAATTATTCCAAAAGAAGCCTACTAGCTCAGCTTTCTCAACCTGAACCCCTAGCTCTCGCGCTGGACTGGGGATCCTCTTTACCAACTGGTTCCTTTTTAACTGGAAAGAATATAAACAACATCGAACAAATGAGCTAACTAGCTCAGCAAGTCACAATGACAAAACTGAAAATAATGATCATCAGGTGAATATGTTTATGATATCAAGTGAACAATGGATTATGGTTTAGAATTGGATATTATACTTTTAATTTAAAAACCAAGGTTAGGCTGCTGATCAGTCACGCACTAACCTCGAGCAAGGCACACAGCATTGCTCTAACTACTGGATCCAAGGCACACATTGGCCTAACTTGACCATTATATGGTGTGACCACGAATCTGGTCAACAATTTTATAAAAACAATCCAATTCTAACATAATAACAGAATATGCAATAATAAGCAATAACCGAAATCATTAACAACAATAAATGTTTAACAATGAAAGGGTTTCAATCCTTGTAAGGATCAATAAGGCAATTTAAAAGCTTGGATGCTGGGTAATGAAAGAATTGGATAACAAAGGAATCAACGTTTCAAGGTTTCAAGGATTTGGTCTTTCAAAGTATAAGATACCATGGGTTGAGTATATAATAGTTCATTTCAGTGTCTGGTATTTAGTTTGTATGTATTTGTGGAGTAGTATCGTAGATTTGTGGTTCTTGTTTGGGTATACAATAATCAATGGATTAGAAAGAATATGATTCATGGCTCAAGAACAATAACTGAAATCAGGATTTAGGTTTCTGTGCTTCAAAGCACTTGCAATATCACAGGATTATCAAGTACTACAATATCTCGAGAAAGTTTAGAACACTTGCCTGGTATTAGGTTACTACACTGCACTCGCTTCCAATCACAACCGTTTTACTCCTCAACTACCTGTTTCCCTTTCCTACGTCTTGCCTCTTCTGCTCACATATCATAAGTATCTATCAATAATTTACTCATGGAATTCTATTCAACACATACTTCTATCTACCCTTCGTTTTACCCAAATCCGATTAACGGATTGAAAGTTATGCATTAATCAAGTAAACACCGAATATATAGACCGATAGTCAATTAACAAGTCACATATAACACATAATACATCACGTAATCAATGATATATTATTTATAAAGAAGTCTCGGGTCATAAATAGGCTTTCTGGTATTTAAAATAATTTTTAAAATATTTTTCGGAATTAAAACGGGTCGTTGGATCAATTTCGGGTTAATAAACAGGGTTCGGTTGGCCCATTCTGGCTCCGAAATAATTTTAGAATAATTATCGAGCCTTGGAAATAATTTAGAATAATATTTTAAAGCTCGAAACTATTTTTCAGAATTTTTAAATCATTTTTAAATAATTAAACCTAATTAAATAACTAATTAAAATCAATTAATAATTAATTGAATCAATTAATCAATTAATTTTCGAATTAATTGACCAATTAATCAATTATAAATTAACTGAAATTAATTAACTAATTAATTTAGATTTATTTGTGAATTAAAAATAATTTTCAGAATTAAAATAATAATTTTTAGAATTTTCAGAATTTAAAAATGAATTTTTATAATAAAAATTAATAGAAAATATGATTTTTAAACATTTTATAAACAGGAATCCTAAATTAGCAAAGTCTGGAAACTTCAGGGACCTAACTGCATCGTTTTCAAAAGTTGGGGTACTAAACTGTAATTTTCCAGCTCTTCGGCGGAAAACAGTCGGGTTCGCCGGAGAACACGTTCCCGGCGTTCTCACCCCACCAACACCTCCAGATCACATCTACACAACATCAGGAACACAACCATGCAATCAATTCATCCTAACAATCCCTGAGTTGGCCGGAATTTGGCCGTGAAGTTTTCCAGTTTCCGGCGAACATCGGAAAACTTCAAAACACAACTCCCTTCTCTACAGACCTCGTTGGTTCATGAAACTTATACGACTAGATTGCAAATTTCACAGAGAACACAACCCACTATAACACAACATCAATCTATCACAGAATAAGAAACCCCCAAATTTCAATTAAGAACATTCATACGGGTTATAAACCCTAATTTTGAAATTCGAAAATCAAACTCAAATTTGAACATGTTATTGAACTCCAAATCAGACGTATGACATATGAAAATCATCAGGAAAACAAGCTCTACAACATGCAATCATCAAATCATACAAACAATCATCCGAACAAAAATTCATATTTTTAATAAAATAAATTCGAAAATAAATAAATTTTTAGAAAAATAACCTTGATTTCTGCAGTGAAACAAAGCTCAGAATCTGATAGAACACTTCAAATCCTTCGTTTTGGTTACTCAAGCTTTGAAAACAGATATCGGTAACGCCTTCATTTTGCTGTTTGATTCTTAAAACAGTTTTAGGAAATTAGGGCTTTTCTCTGAAAATTATATAATTAACTATCTGCAAATGATTTTGATACGAAATAAAATACGGTAAAAGGCTATTTATAATTACGGAAAATTTGTATCCCGTTGGATCATTCCAGATATAAAACGATACGTTTATTTGTAAAAACTGATCCAAACGGTATCTGTTTTCGGGATAATTATCCAAATCGGTACAATTTGTACTGCGGTCTTGGTCTCAGCGCCTGGTTACACGTATTACGAAGTGATAATTGGGATAGTTTAATAAAAAGCTCCCGTTTATCGAAAATACGGGTTTTATTGATTTACCGAAATGAATATTGTATCCAAAATGTTGCGCCGGGACCCGCGCAGGACAAACCGTAAGCCAGATCGAAAAAGTCAAAACATGGAATATGCTCGGAATATTACAATTAGGTTAGGAAGGAGTTCTCGAAAAAGTTTTGGTTTCCAAAAACATAACAACGGTTGACGTCGGTTGGTTCCCGTTTTTATAAAATAGATTTTAATTACCCGGAAAAAGATTTTAGAAATTTCATATGATTCTTATAAATCCATAAACCAACATAAAAATAATTAGGAAGATATGACAATTATCTATATTTTATTTTGGACATATAAAAATTAAAATACTCAATTAATATTATTTTTGAATATTCAAGTACAGATAACACTTAACAATTAGCTTACAGAATAGATACTGAACACACATAATAATTATATAATAGCAAAAATAATTACACGATATATCCCGGATATTACATTATCGCCATTGACGATGAACTTCGGTGAGTCACGGTCCACTTTATAAATTATTATTTTATAAATTATTTTCGAGTAGTCGTCTCGGTAAATAATAATAGTTATTGTTGGATTGGTGATTCGAATATTGTGATTTGTGGATTTTGGACGTCGATTATGTTCCGACGGGTAGTCCGATTAATAAAGGAAGTGCTGCCCGATTTTTGAAAAATTATTATTTCGAAAATTCGGAAACGTACTCTTTAATTATCGGATTTGCTAAGTAATTTAAATTATTTATGTACTTATATAAATTATTTTATAAATTATTTTCATGTACGAGAAACTAACTCAGAATAGTATGATCTTGAGTTTTATTTGGTTAAACGTGATTACGATAAACTTACTGATATAAATCAGTCGGGTTGTCTTATTAACGGTTGATCAAATATAAATTCGGTTCCGCTAATTTAAGTTAAATTTTGAAACCATTGTTTCAAACAGATAGTAGTATGTAAACTACTTGGTGAAATATTTTTCAAGAAGAATCATATGACCCTATTTTCCTGTAATGATAGTAATTCGTATTGTCTGAAAATAATTACCAAACCAAATTTCAGTTACGTGAGCCATATCTGTTATGTTTGTAAGATAGTTTGTGTAAATGCAAGTCGGGTTATGTTATCGTACGGGTAGAAGTGATAGTGCGAATATGGCAAGTTCAAGCGATCGTCTAATTTAGGGTATTTCGATCTGTAGGTGTTAGTCGAAAGACCCCAGGGTCAAAGTGATTTGAGAATAACCTGGCGTTCAGTATAAGCAGTTCTTCCAGATCCTAATCGTTTGAATTGATCAAGATTAGGCCTTGAAGAGAATGGAATGGGATGAAATTGAGGATCAGGATTGCGGCCATTACCGAGTGATGAATCAAAAGACTAGTAGAAAGGCGGTGATGTCTTGAGTCAGAATGTCCGAGTCAATTACGTTAGTGCGAGTTTGCTGACTGCTAAATCCCAAAGGCAAGTATCCCTATCATCACTTATTGTTCAAGTGATATTTATTTTAAATCTTTTCATGCAAGTATTGCTTTCCCTATTAAGTACGGAATAGATAAATGTTTTATATATCACTGAATTAAATAATTCTGTTTATGCAAGTATTCTTCCGTTATTCTATGTTGAGAGTAGCTAAGTGATTTCACTTATCCAATTATCGGATTTACAAATGTTTTGGATTTTGAGAAAAGTGATTTGGTTGTGAATATTCCTACCCAAGAATTGAGGGAATAAAATTATTTCGGGTGTCGATTATTATGACCCCATTTCAATAAAAAGGTTTTAAGATTGGATCATAATTGCGTAAGTGACCGGGATGGACGGTCCAGCGGAGGGCTATTTCTAAGTGCCATATGGAATATTATGACACAATTTTTGCCACAGGCAGGTATATTGCCTTTTGTTTGAGTACTCGTATTTTTGGGGTCACGTTTCTACGAATCATGACCTTGTCCTATCACACGGGCTGATCAGCATGTGATAGTACGTCCGTCGGAGAATGATCCTAATCTAAATTATCATATCGTTTGATATTCATAGAATAAATGATTTATTAACTGTTTCTGTTTTGGAATAATGGTAAAATGCAGTTTTGATTCAGATTCTGATTTATGTTTATACTTATGTTGTTGTTAAATATCAAAGGTGGTATTAGTATAGATGATTGATGTTGACTTCAGTATGGGTGTTGTGAGCATCAAAGTTCGTATTGATATCTAATTTGATATGACAACAAAAATAAGTATTAATTTCAAGAGTTCGGTTTTGAATGAGTTTATGATCCTCTCTATAATCATTGTTTCATGTTATTGTTATTTACGATATTTCCGTAAACACTGTTTTATGAGTTTGATTCTCGTCAAGATTCAAAGTATTGCTGAAGCATTTCGCTCAAAAATATCAAAATGGTTTTGAATACAATTAAGGAATCATCTGGGATTCCTCAACTAAAATTTTATGATTCAACAATTATGATTTTAAATGTTCTGCGCTGATGCAGATGTCGGTTTTATATCAAAACGACCCTATATATGCTATAATGATCTTGCTGAGCATTTCTTTCGCTCATACTTGCCTGTTTTCAAATTTAACCTCCAGTGAGGATTAGCTTGCGCTAGTTAGCTGCGTAATTCGAGGAAGCAAAGAAGAAGCTTTTGGAAGGTGGTTGGTCCAGGGTTTGCGGGCTAGTGGAAGTTTTATTGTATAAAGTTGTTTATATTATATTATATTATAGTTGTGTATTTTATTTGGGCCTAGTATACTTCATTTCGAAGTTATACTAGTGGGTTTAATTGTGAGTTGGAATTTGTTGAAAAGAGTTTTAAAAGTAAAAGAAAGAGAAAAATTATTTGTGGAATTTTGATTTCTTGTTTCTAGAACTGTAACCTTAAAAGATCTTGGATTAGTTTAGGGTCATAAATGATAAATATCTTCCGCTGGCATTTATTTATTGATTTAACAGGTTAATTTGGATTGAAGTCTTATAGTGACGACCAAATCCTCTGACCCCGGATTTGCGGGCGTTACAAGTTGGTATCAGAGCTGAGGTTATAGTAAACTAGAAACGAGAGTGTGTAGGAGTGTGTATAGCTATGTGAGGACATTTGAGCTCATATCGAGTTCCTGTTGGACTATCGGATATAGTGCCAACGAGTAAGTTAAGATAGGCGCATTCGTTTGAGATGGTTGTGCTGAGCTGGATGGAACTCCTGGTAGTTGCAAAACTTCTATGGTGGAATCTTCTGAGGCTACTACGATTTGACGACGATGAAGATTATCGATATCTTTGGAACGTGAAGAAGTGTCTAGAATCGGACGATAAGTCAACAGAAGAGTTCAGATAGAAGATAAGTATTAAGACTTTGGCAATACCTTATTTTTCTATTTCTTTTGACTTCTCTCAAAAACAAATATCAGTTAGAAGACATAATCCCTAACACCTGTTTATTCATTTTGTGCCAGAATTTTTATTCTCCGGACTTTGTTTCCTTCAGAAATATCAGCTTTGAAATCTTTCCAGTTTTATTCATTTGATTTTGGATTCTTTTGATTTTCTTTTATTCTGACTGAGATGAACAACCCTAACTTTAGGGGACACAAGGTATACCTGTCTGTGTGATAGGAGTTGGATGGTACGCCATCACTTGTGTGTGTTGTGAATACATGAAGGTTAACAACCTTTAGTAGTGTCTTAATTTGGACACACAATACCAAGTTCATTTGATCATATTGATCTCTCAGTTATTCCTTCATTTCAGCAATACTTTCTCTCAAATTCAGATTTTGGTCCCGTTATGGCATCAAATTCTTTTCTTTTTGAAATTCCATGTTTTTATCATCCTAAACATTCGAAGGTATGCCAATCAAGTTAAGCTGAGTTATCATGGTCAAGTCAAAGCAGAGTTATGTGATGGGATTGCCAAGAGCAACAGTGGACTGCGATGCGATTATAATACCAGTAGCGTCTAACAAAGTCAATCATTTTCTGTATTTCTCTTTCTATCTTTCTTTCTGTTTCTTTCCTTTATTTTCTCTCTATCCTTCTTTCTCTCGATTAGTGAAAGTGATCATATTGGAGAGTTGGTCAAATTAGTAGTGCGGAGTGAAGCTCCCGTAGTAAATCGTGTCGGGCAAGGAATACAAGATTTTATGGATATTTCGAAAAAGTGATGTTGTTGGAAGTGGAAAGTTGATAAGAAGATCCTTAGTGTTCTCTTCCGCTGATTCCGAGGACGGAATCCTTATAAGGGGAGTAGATTGTAATATCCCGTATTTTTAGAAATTATTATTATTATCATTTAGATGATTGTATGTGATTTTTTATTTGGAAGGAATAAAATAGTGGAAATTTTATTCTTGTTTGATGTGTGGTGTTATTAAATGGTAATGTGCTAATTGGCATTGTGTGTATGGATTCTTGTCGGTCTTGTGAAAATATTTAATTACTTTTACAATTTAAAATTGTATCTGAAAATGAATTGTTTTATCGAAATTAGTAATTGAGTGTGTTTTCCAATTATGGGGACCGAGTGAATATCTTAACTCGCCTCATTATAATATATGCGTTAATCATGATATCTGGTAAGTTGGAAACTATTTAAAAATAAAAATAACGACTATTTTGGTACATGTTACATGAATTATTATGTGTTTAATATCATTTAAAAATATATCTTGTTATTAATTAGCCTGTGGTGGTTATGTATGCGATCCCGTAAGGACCAGAGTATTTTCGGATACTCGTTACATGTTAAAAATGTATTTATATAAAGTTATTCGCAATCTGGCCATGTGCCAAATTACGCCTGCTCTATGTTACATGTTAAATTATTAAAATGTGATGAAATATTCGTATTCTTGAATTTTGTTGCAATTTATTGTTGGATCACATTATTTTATTTAAAAGGTTGTTATTAGAATTTATTTTCATTTATATAAAAATTAGGAAAAAAAAATTTATTTTAGGCCCTTATAATTTCAATAGTTATTTATTGGAATTTATAAAATTTAGAAAATAATATTTCGTCAAAATTTTTAGCCCCAAATGATATTCTGTGTGAATTTAAGTGTAAATTCCGTATTAAATTCAAAAATGTTTCAAAAATCATGAAAATCATATTTTCTTAAGTTTTGAATATTTAGGAGAATTTTAAAATTGTTTTGAAAATTTTTCGGGTTATATTTACCCGCACGTGTGTTCGTCTAATCGTTCAATGCGGGTATTTTGTACTGTTCAAAAATACCCTAAACATTTTGAAACTTTTATTTTATTAGTATCTGAATATTCTGAAAATTTAGAATTATTTTAAAAATTATTTTAGTACATTTTTACCCGCATTATGTATCGTTAATTTTATAATTCGGTATTATAATCAAAATTTTCGGAATATTAGGGGGTACGTGTCCCGTAAAGGACACGTGTTCTGCTCTCAGCATTCGAGTAAGAAACTACAGTTTATTTGTTTTAATTAAAATATCAATCTTCCCTTTTCTTATCCTCTGAATCTCTCAAATCAATCTCTCATTCCCCTCGATCTTTTTCTCTCCCGCATCTCCCTCCTTGCTCCCCGTTAATCCCCATGTTCTTCCCCTATTGCCGCGTCAGTTTCTCCGGCCGCCGCCGCCCATTTTTACGGCTCTGTTTGTGTCTCCGTCACTGGCTTCTCGGGTTTTCCGACGAACTGGCAGTGCGTGAGTTGTATACGTGAGTATGCAGTTCGATTCATTCAAGTTTTGTGCCACTTGTGCTTCTCCGGTTTCGATGTACCTCCGGCCGCCTATTATTCTCTGGTTGCCGCCGAGTTCGGTGAGGCGACCTGTGTGTTTTGATGCGTGTCGTGTGTGTGTGATGTGTGTGTGTGCCTGCTGTGTGTGTGTGATGTGCGTGTGTGCGTGGTTGAGTGTGTGTATAGCCGAGAGGCTGTGTTTTCCAGCCTATACTATTTAATTTTTGATTTGAATTCCGGGTACTATTGCTGCGATATTGAGTTGGAGTCTTGTTCTGTTGTTGTGATAATTCGAAGCAGCTGTTCGAATTATTCATGTGACCTTGTGGAAAAAAAAAATTCGAATGAAAACAAACTTGATTTTCAAAAATAAAATTTTGATTATTCCAAAAATTTATTGGTAGAGTTCAGTTTGGAAACTTGTAATAAACGGGTACCACCG
The DNA here is from genome assembly GCF_009905375.1 of Apium graveolens. Taxonomy (NCBI): domain Eukaryota; kingdom Viridiplantae; phylum Streptophyta; class Magnoliopsida; order Apiales; family Apiaceae; genus Apium; species Apium graveolens. Next base: position 176,395,373 of record NC_133656.1, read on the forward strand.
AATTTTACCGCCATTGACGATGAACTTCGGTGAGTCACGGTGGACCGTGATGATCTAGTTCTGAGTCCTACATTTTATAAATTATTTTCGAGTAGTCGTCTCGATAAATAATAATAGTTATTGTTGGATTGGTGATTCGAATATTGTGATTTGTGGATTTTGGACGTCGATTATGTTCCGACGGGTAGTCCGATTAATAAAGGAAGTGCTGCCCGATTTTCGAAAAATTATTATTTCGAAAATTCCGAAACGTACTCTTTAATTATCGGATTTGCTAAGTAATTTATATTATTTATGTACTTATATAAATTGTTTTACAAATTATTTTCATGTACGAGAAACTAACTCAGAATAGTATGATCTTGAGTTTTATTTGGTTAAACGTGATTACGATAAACTTACTGATATAAATCAGTCGGGTTGTCTTATTAACGGTTGATCAAATATAAATTCGGTTCCGCTAATTTAAGTTAAATTTTGAAACCATTGTTTCAAACAGATAGTAGTATGTAAACTACTTGGTGAAATATTTTTCAAGAAGAATCATATGACCCTAGTTTCCTGTAATGATAGTAATTCGTATTGTCTGAAAATAATTACCAAACCAAATTTCAGTTACGTGAGCCATATCTGTTATGTTTGTAAGATAGTTTGTGTAAATGCGAGTCGGGTTATGTTATCGTACGGGTAGAAGTGATAGTGCGAATATGGCAAGTTCAAGCGATCGTCTAATTTAGGGTATTTCGATCTGTAGGTGTTAGTCGAAAGACCCCAGGGTCAAAGTGATTTGAGAATAACCTGGCGTTCAGTATAAGCATTTCTTCCGGATCCTAATCATTTGAATTGATCAAGATTAGGCCTTGAAGAGAATGGAATGGGATGAAATTGAGGATCAGGATTGCGGCCATTACCGAGTGACGAATCAAAAGACTAGTAGAAAGGCGGTGATGTCTTGAGTTAGAATGTCCGAGTCAATTACGTTAGTGCGAGTGTGCTGACTGCTAAATCCCAAAGGCAAGTATCCCTATCATCACTTATTGTTCAAGTGATATTTATTTTTAAATCTTTTCATGCAAGTATTGTTTTCCCTATTCAGTCCGGAATAGATAAATGTTTTATATATCACTGAATTAAATAATTCGGTTTATGCAAGTATTCTTCCGTTATTCTATGTTGAGAGTAGCTAAGTGATTTCACTTATCCAATTATCGGATTTACAAATGTTTTGGATTTTGAGAAAAGTGATTTGGTTGTGAATATTCCTACCCAAGAATTGGGAGAATAAAATTATTTCGGGTGTCGATTATTATGACCCCATTTCAATAAAAAGGTTTTAAGATTGGATCATAATTGCGTAAGTGACCGGGACGGACGGTCCAGCGGAGGGCTATTTCTAAGTGCCATATGGAATATTATGACACAATTTATGCCACAGGCAGGTATATTGCCTTTTGTTTGAGTACTCGTATTTTTGGGGTCACGTTTCTACGAATCATGACCTTGTGCTATCACATGGGCTGATCAGCATGTGATAGTACGTCCGTCGGAGAATGATCCTAATCTAAATTATCATATCGTTTGATATTCATAGAATAAATGATTTATTAACTGTTTCTGTTTTGGAATAATGGTAAAATACAGTTTTGATTCAGATTCTGATTTATGCTTATACTTATGTTGTTGTTAAATATCAAAGGTGGTATTAGTATAGATGATTGATGTTGAGTTCAGTATGGGTGTTGTGAGCATCAAAGTTCGTATTGATATCTAATTTGATATGACATCAAAAATAAGTATTAATTTCAAGAGTTCGGTTTTGAATGAGTTTATGATCCTCTCTATAATCATTGTTTCATGTTATTGTTATTTACGATATTTCCGTAAACACTGTTTTACGAGTTTGATTCTCGTCAAGATTCAAAGTATTGCTGAAGCATTTCGCTAAAAAATATCAAAATGGTTTTGAATACAATTAAGGAATCATTTGGGATTCCTCAACTAACATTTTATGATTCAACAATTTTGATTTTAAATGTTCTGCGCTGATGCAGATGTCGGTTTTATATCAAAATGACCCTATATATGCTATAATGATCTTGCTGAGCATTTTTTTCGCTCATACTTGCCTGTTTTCAAATTTAACCTCCAGTGAGGATTAGCTTGCGCTAGTTAGCTGCGTAATTCGAGGAAGCAAAGAAGAAGCTTTTGGAAGGTGGTTGGTCCAGGGTTTGCGGGCTAGTGTAAGTTTTATTGTATAAAGTTGTTTATATTATATTATATTATAGTTGTGTATTTTATTTGGGCCTAGTATACTTCATTTTGAAGTTATACTAGTGGGTTTAATTGTGAGTTGGAATTTGTTTAAAAGAGTTTTAAAAGTAAAAGAAAGAGAAAAGTTATTTGTGGAATTTTGATTTCTTGTTTCTAGAACTGTAACCTTAAAAGATCTTGGATTAGTTTGGGGTCATAAATGATAAATATCTTCCGCTGACATTTATTTATTGATTTAACAGGTTAATTTGGATTGAAGTCTTATAGTGACGACCAAATCCTCTGAACCCGGATTTGGGGGCGTTACAATGGTGGTGCTCAAGGGTCCCCAAGTATTATTTTTTCATCAGGGGAGGATGAGTATGTTGTGACATTGTCTACGGTTCGACAAGCACTGCAGCTACCTGAGAACTGTGTTTATTCTACTGTTGAAGATCCAGTTCTTCAAAACATGATGGCCAGTCTGGGATATGAGAGGACATTGACAAAGCTGGGCCCGTTGAAGAGATCTTTCATAAGGAGGGAATGTAGTGTCTTCTTTGATTGCATAACCAAGGCTTTTGCAAACAAATGTTCCAATTTTGATGCAATTCCCATATTCAGCCAACAAATCGGGTATGCTCTCATAAATCAAACTGATTTTGACTATGCAAGTGTTGTCTTAGGTTTTATTGGGGAAAGAATGAATGAAGATAGATCTACCGTTTATTTTGCTAGATTCTGTCAGCTTATCTATAGTTTCTGTTGTGATAATAAGCCCCAAAATGCTAGTGAATTAATTTCATCATTCAGAATAGCTAAAAGAGCTTTTACTGACTTATTATCTACTAATAATTAGAAGGCTGTGTTAAGACCCCTCGTAATTCCTTTATCTGTCAAACAAGCCTTAATAACCTATGATACTGTTAAATACACTGCACTATATCCTGCTGTCCAACCATCTGAACCTCATCCATCAGAACTTACCATCTCTACTCAACCACCTCAAACTTCTCAACCCCAACCTTCAGATCCTACAGTGCAGCCTTCATCTTCCAAACCTAAGAGGACTAAGAAAGTACCTCAGACACAACAGAAGAGAAGGAGATTCATTCTGCGAGATGAATCAGATACTAAGGAACAGGTTCCTGTGTCAGAACCTGTTGTTAAAGAAGCTGAGAAGGTCTCTTCTCAGAATGATACTAGAATTGGGGGTCTTAAGCTTCTCAAAAGGCTTAGAAGGATGTATTCTGATGAAGCTCCCAAGGTATCTCCACCTTCAAAGAGATACACGAAACAGAGAGCTCACATGGACAGGGCTAAGCCAGTTTCAAAGAATGAGGAAGCAGCAGCTAAGGAAGGAGATCAGGATTCTCTGATCTCAAAAGAGCTAGAATTTGCTGAAGCTACTGCATCTACACCTCCATTGTCACCCATTTAGGAAACTGCTCAAGATAAAGTATCTACACCACCTGTGTCTCCTGTAACTGAACCAGTACCTACTGAAGACCCAGGAACAAGTGCTGAGATTGATTATCATAACCTGATTGTGCCTGAGGTTCCGTACTTAGAAGCTCCACCAACTCAAGTCACTCCACAAACAACACCAATTCCTGATGCTGATTTTAATCCAGAATTGCCTACAACACCTTCTCTGCATCTAGATACTGAAGATCAGATTTTAGGTGAGCATCAGAATATGGCTGTTGATCCGAACTTAGTTGGAGATCAACACTTAGAGGATGATGTTGAAGCCTCTATAGCCTCTCATACTGTTCTTTTATCAGAGGATGCTGAAGATGTTGCCTCTGTAAGTTCTGATGCTGCAAATGTTGATAATACTGGTAATGCTGCTACAAATATAGATGTTGATGCAGCTGGTCCTTTTGGACAAGCACCTCTACAAGCTCCTTCAAAAGCTGAGATAGTCAAAAAGTTTGTTACAGGGGAAGCACCAGTACCTTGGAGTGAAACTCCTCGAGGATAGGAGTGGATTAAGGAGTGGAACAGAGTTACCTTTGTTCCTTCTGAAAAGATTCTTGCTGATCACTTGGAAAAAGCTGATGAAATGCTAGTTAATGATGATTTCAAAACACAACTAAGAGTTACTGCACTTAGTACAAGGCACCTTCAAGGTCAACAATATGTAACTCAGGCCAAGCTGGACAAGATTCAAGAAACCTTAAATCAGCAAGATACAGTTGTCAAGTTGGACAAGAAAAGGTTTTTCCAACCTTCCTTTGACAAAATTACCAACATTGAGAAAACCCAAGAGAAGCAACAATCTCAGATTGATGAAATTTTGAAAAATCAAGCTTCTCAGCAAGATCAACACAATGAGATCCAATCCTCAAGGGAATTGCTTGTCTCTCTTTTTTTACCTGCTGATGCCAAAAAGGGGGAGAAGGTAATTAAGTCTAAATGCAAACCTGTTAAGACACTGAAGAAAAAGGATGATGGTAATGACCCGGGAAACTCTGGAATGGGTGGAGGTCATGGTCAAGGTGGAGGTCTCTCATCAAGTAGAACCGGAACTACAAGTCAAAGAACAAGTTCTGATACTAGGAGAAGAATAACTTCTGATACTGGTAAAAGGATAAGTTCTGATGAACTTTTGGAACTTGATGAAGAAATTTCAAGACAGTTATTTCTGAAAGAAAATCCAGGAATGGAATTTGAGAGTCTAAAGAAAGAAGAAGCTAGACTTAAGTTAGAAAAAGTCATCTCCAAATCTGAAGCTTCTGTTGTTGAAAAGAAACTTCCTATGGCTAAAGGCATTGTGATAAGAGAAAGGACAAATCCTGTGGCAACCAAGGCCAAATCACAATTGCAGATAGATCCAAGGTCCAAGGGCAAAGAAAAAGTTGGTGAACCTGTAAAGGGTTATGTGCCTCCTATGGATGAAGAAATTTCTGATGAAGATGCTAATCTTACTCTGACTTCAAGGAAGATTTCTAAGACAACCTCTGACATGGCTCAAGTTGTTCAGAGTCAAGATATAGTAAGTTCTGATATAACTATGAAGCAAGCAACCTCTAACATAGCTCAAGTTGGCTTGACATCAGAAGATAAGTTAAAGGAAACCTCTGACATTGCTCATGTTAAATCCTCAAAGTTACTCCTACCAGGATTCACTAAAGCCAAACAGACTCAACCTTTGAAGACTGCAGCAAGTGGTTTTGAAGCAAGAGTAGTTACTGGAAAGGAAGCTGTTGGATTTTTAACGCAGCGGGGTCATGGCAAAACACTTTTACACATACAAAATCCAAATAAAAGCATATAAATCGTGAATAAAAATTCGAGGGATCGAATCTAACCTTTAAAGATAATTCGGAGACAACGATCAGAGATCCTTAGCAGTTGCTCCTCAAGTGTGAAGTACACCACCGGTATCCACCAAGAAAACGATGTTAAGGAGGAGGAAGGAGGTGGAGAGAATTGAGTTTTCCAAACTTTTTGGGTTTTCGGGTTAGATGTGGGTTAGAATAAAATTAGGGTCTATAATAGTGTATTTATAGGAAAAATTTTCAGCTGAAATTTTCCCATAAATATTATTATTATTATCCCATTTATTATTCTCATTAATAATTAAAACACCTTTTAATCATTAATCCTTTTTCTAAACACTTTAGAAATAATTCTCTCTCTTGATTTAATTTCCAAAAATTAAATCCTTAATTAATAATATTAAGAACTTTTCTTAATTAATTTATAATCAATTAAATCTCATTTAATCAATTATTAAATTTGCCAAATAATTATTTATTTCACAAATAAATAATTATTAGCCATTATTAATTAATTCCTCTACCAATAAATCATTCTCTTTTTATGGTGTGACCCTGTAGGTTCAATATTAAGCCGGTAGTAGAAATAAATAATAATAAAACTATTTTATCATTATTTATATAAATTCTCTAATTTATTAAATATGATTAATTAATTAATCACATTTATTCTACATCGTGAGTGATGCTTCTCAACATATCACGACTATCCGGATAATATGAATTCACTGCTTAGAATACCAAGAACCTGTCAGTGAATAGTTACCGTACAATAAACTCCTTCTACCCTACAAGGTCCCGATTAAATACAAGGCATGGATCTCGTGTCAAGCCTATCTAATTCAATCACTTTGCTTACCATTTATTATGCGTAGTTCTATGCAAATTAGAAACTCCTTTCTAATTTCATTCACTCTGGCCAAAGATTCCTGAACTAGCATAAGTGGATCAGCCTTGAACATTCGCTTCCTTCACTGGAAGGGGTAGATCCTTTATTGATCATACACTATCTTCGTGTACAAATTCCTATACCCAGAAGAGCCCTAATAATTGTCCCTGAAGACTAAGAACTAAACCAAAGCATAGTTCAGTGTACACAAGATGACTATGATGACCTCAAGTCTAAGGATACTTGTACAACTATCACTATGTGAACAACTGCTGACACGTGAGTGAACTCCATCAGTTGTTCAGCTGTGCGAGTCATGTTCAGTGAACTTATTCCATAATAAGCACCTACATACTAGCTATAGTGTCACCACACAAATGTCTATAAGAACAGACATCCTTCATAATGAAGCAAGCATAGTATGTACCGATCTTTGCGGATTATTAATTACCAGTTAGTAATCCTACGACCAGGAACTATTTAAGTTTAGAGTTATCATCTTTTTAGGTCTCACTATTATGATCTCATCATAATCCATAAAAAGCTTTACTCTAAACTATGGTATATCTTACTTAAACACTTAAATAGATAGAGCCCGTAATAAAAACAAAACAAGTCTTTTATTAATATCAATGAAATCAAAACAGATTACATAAAAGTTATTCCTAAATCCTAATACATGATTGGACTTAGGACATATTCCTTTCAATCTCCCACTTGTACTAAAGCCAATCACTCTGGTATCTAATACCCATCTTGTCTTTATGACAATCAAAGTGACTTTCATAAAGTAGCTTTGTGAGTGGGTCTGCTATGTTGTTATGTGTGTCAACTCTAATTCAATACAATATAAGAAATGTTATCGCGCTCCCACTAACCCTTTTGTAGACGCATGGTTCATCTACGTTTTTGATAAAATCAAACTCTTTGATTGTCTCATCAAAACGAATGTTCCATCTTTCGAGAAGCTTGCTTTAAACCACATATGGTTCACAGTAGCTTACACACTAGGTTTGCATTTCCCTTGGAAAGAAAACCATCTGGCTAATTGCCAGATCTCATAGTCGTAGTAAGCAGCAATCGCAAGCAAAATCCGAACTGATTTTAACAGGGCTACAGGTAAAAGGTTTTATCAAAGTCAATCCATTGCCTTTGTTTGAATCCTTTTGCCAAAAGCCTGGCCTTAAAGGTCTCCACCTGGCCATCTGCTCTAATCATTCTTACGTATACCGTATACATAGATTCCATTCCGGATTTCATGGCACTATGCCATTTCTCTGAGTCAACACTACTTATAGCCTCATTATAGGTCATAGGGTCGTCATCATCAATGATCGACAACTCATTGTCATTCTCAATGACAAGGCCATAATACCTCTCAGGTTGGCGAGACACTCTCCCTGTTCTATGAATGGGCTGTTCCACAAAAGGTTGTTCAGTCACAACAGGTGTTTCCTCTTGATCCGTAGTAGTTTGTGCTTCTTGAACTTCATCAAGTTCAATTTTGCTCCCACTGTTTCCTTCAAGGATAAACTCCTTTTCCAAGAAAGTAGCATGTCTGGATACAAACACCCGATGATCGGTGTAAAATTAATACCCTAAAGTCTCTTTAGGATATCCCACAAAACTACATTTTACGGATTGATATTCCAGCTTATCTGGGTCAACTTACTTGACATAAGCTGGACATCCCCAAATCTTAACGTGTTTAAGACTCGGTTTCCTTTCTTTCCATATCTCATACGAAGTTTAAGGAATAGATTTTGGAAGGCACCTTATTCAGTAAATATGCTGAGGTTTCCAATGCATAACCCCATAGGAATACTGGAAGATTTACATAGCTCATCATGGACCGAACTATGTCTAACAAAGTTCGATTTCTCCTTTCAGATACCAATCTGGAGGAGTCCACTGGGAGACTATACCATTTAGTTTGAGATAATATAGAAACACTCCATTAAAGTATTCACCACCTCGTTCTGATCGAAGAGTTATAATACTATGTTTGGTTGTTTCTCCACTTCATACTTATATTCTTTGAACCTTTCAAAGGCCTCAGACTTGTGTTTCATCAAACACATATCTGAATCCAGATCTATCATCTATGAAAGTAATGAAGTATGAAAATCCACCCATGGCTTGCGTAGACATTGGTCCACATACATCTGTGTGTACCATTCCTAGCAAATTTGCAGTCCTCTCTCCATGTCTACTAAATGGAGACTGTAGTGCCACAATAAAGTGAGATTTTTATCATCCCTTTTCTTTTATTAGTTTGTTCAATCTGAAGTAAATTATGTCATATTTATACAGACCATTATTTAAAGTACCACGTCCATAAAGAATATTATCTCTAAGAATAGAACATTCATTATTCTCAATAATAAATGAAAATCCAGCCAAGTCTAACATTGGAATAATATTCCTCACAATCGAGGGAACAAAATAACAATTATTTCAAATAATAGTCTTGCCTGTAGGCCTATGTAAATGAAATGATTCTACATCTTCAGCAGCAACTCTTGCTCCATTTCCCATCAGTAGAATCACCTCCTCTTCCTCAAGAGTCCTACTTCTCCTTGGTCCCTGCAATAAATTGCAGATTTGAGAACCACAGGAGGTATCTAATACCCAAGTAGAAATTTGATTTAATGACATATTCACTTCTATCATGAACATACCTGAATCAGAAGTGGTAGTCTCACTACCCTTCTTCTTCTTCAATTCTGCAAGGTAAACCTTGCAGTTCCTCTTCCAGTGCCCCACCTTGTTATAGTGAAAGCAAACAACTTTGCTCTTGGGGTCTTCAGCTTTTGGTGGAACCGGCGTTTTCTCACCTACTTTCTTCTTCTTGGAAGGGTTCCTCTTCCTTTTCTTAGGATTGGAACCTTCACCAATTAGAAGAACAGAACTCTTCTTAGGGGGAAAATTCGATTTCGCAGTCTTCAACATGTTGTGGAGTTCAGGCAGGCTGACATCCAACTTATTCATGTAAAAGTTCACAACAAACTGCGAGAACGAACTCGGAAGCGATTGCAAGACCAAGTCTTGGCTCAGCTCCTCATCCATGGCAAAACCAAGTTGTCCAAGATGTTCAATCAAATTGATCATCTTAAGTACATGGTCATTCACAGATGATCCCTCAGACATCCTACAACCGAACAACTCCTTCGATATCTCATATCGAGCTATCCTCCCTGCCACATCATACAACTCTTGTAGATGCATGAGGATAGTGTGAGCATCCATATGCTCATGTTGCTTCTGTAGCTCAATGTTCATGGAAGCTAGCATGATGCATTGAGCAACATTTGCATCATCTATCCACTTACGATACACAACATGTTCATCATTATGTGCATCACTAGCAGGTTCAGTAGGCTTAGGTGAGTCAATCACGTATTCCAGCTTCTCAATCCTGAGAACAATTCTCAAGTTTCGAAGCCAGTCAGCATAATTAGGACCAGTCAATTTGTGAGCATCCAGTATGCTCCTGAGTGATAGTGCAGAAGACATAATGTACAAAGTAAATCTGTAAATGATAAACTCATAACAACGCTTAGCAAATATTCGATTTCATGTCAAAACACTATATGAATCGGGTCTTTATTCATAAGTGGCTCCCACTAGTTTATCTAATTTATTCAACCCCCTACGTGAAAAATTAAGCATTCATAATGCTAGTGGGAATAGGGATCCTACATTCCATTACACGACCCCGGCTGTAGCACGAACCGCCATGTAATGTTCAATAGGCAGACAACTCTTGTCAATTACATCTCATGTTATTCCCTAATAAAACTTTAGCCTCTTGAATAATTGAGTCTCGGCTGTAGCACGACAAACTCAATATTCTAAGTCAAGTCTAACCCAACATTCCGTACAGTTGAATCAGTCCCCAAAGGCCCACGACTGTAGCACGTACCGACCTTTAGATTCTTATTCAATGTACACATCTCTATGTAATAGACAAGTATTTCTTATTTCGAAATCAAAGCCCTCGGCTGTAGCACGAACCGACAATGATTCAAAAATAAGAACTACTTTCTATCATGTTGGAAGGCTATGACCGACACAAGCCCGTTGTATCATTGGCTAATTACTACTTGATATTATTTAATTTTAGAGGGATTATATTACGTTACAATCATAATCATATTATAAAGAAATTCTTCATTTTAAATTAAATATTTCAAATCAATAATCAATAATCAGATGATTCCCAGATCGGGTGGAGCATTGTCAAGAGGCGTCACTTAATAACCCTTTCTTACAGATAGAAATCTGTTGTTGACAGAATCATCCTTTCTCTCATATCAAAAATTCATATTCAATTACTTGTTTCATAAACACAAGAATCTCATGATTGTATTCATAATATTGTTATTAAGGTTATGAAATAATTTCACTATACTAGGTTGTCTAACAAACGCCTTATGTTCATTTAAGTCCACCTAAATCTATCATCGCATGATAAACTAAGCATATATCACATATATAAACATGAATAAACATGAATAGCACATTAATCTAAGCATTATACATCTCTATGTATCACATGAAGCATTTAAAAGCAATTAAAACAGTCAAAAACAACTTTAAAACACTTCATGGAAATATAAACAGTTCAAAACTTTTATATAAACTAAAATTGATCACTCCATTAGATCCGTCTCGGAAAAACGAATCCAACGGTATATTGCACGCCCAAAACGGAGTTACGAAACTCCCAGAAAATCAATTTTAAAATCAACAGACGGGCTGTAACGCATTACAGGAACGCGTTACAAGCCCTGTAACGCATTCCGGTGATGCGTTACACCCCTTTTAAGCCATTAAAGGGTGTAACGCATTCCGTGAATGCGCCACAGGTGTGTAACGCATTCATGGAATGCGTGACACCCTATTTTTTTTTATTCTCGCAGCAGCCGCCGCCTGCTTTACTCGGAAAACGTGCGCTGTACTCACCTGTCTTCTCTGTCTTCCGTGTAGCAGACTTTTAACAGACAACAGCACAGCAGCACATATACAGATGTATACTTACAAACAATCAATTTATATATATATATATGATTTATTTAATTACGAATTTAATTGTAAGAACTTCAAAAATTCATAATAAAAAATCTATACATCCTAAAATTATGAAAAAAATACCCAGACGATCTACAACACTTGTAGAACCCAGATCAACATTCAAAATTATTCTGAGAAACGATTTCTCATCAGACAAAATTAATCCATGATATAACTTGTAAAAATCATAATTAATTCATACAAGCACATAAAATTCTGAAATTTTTACCACAGATCTATATGCATACAACCTATGCTCTGATACCATTGTTGGATTTTAAACGCAGCGGGGGCATGGCAAAACACTTTTACACATATAAAATCCAAATAAAAGCATATAAATCGTGAATAAAAATTCGAGGGATCGAATCTAACCTTTAAAATAATTCGGAGACAACGATCAGAGATCCTTAGCAGTTGCTCCTCAAGTGTGAAGCACTCCACCGGTATCCACCAAGAAAACGATGTTAAGGAGGAGGAAGGAGATGGAGAGAATTGGGTTTTCCAAACTTTTTGGGTTTTCGGGTTTCGAGGTTGGAATAAAATTAGGGTCTATAATAGTGTATTTATAGGCAAAATTTTCAGCTGAAATTTTCCCATAAATATTATTATTATTATCCCATTTATTATTCTCATTAATAATTAAAACACCTTTTAATCATTAATCCTTTTTCTAAACACTTTAGAAATAATTCTCTCTCTTGATTTAATTTCCAAAAATTAAATCCTTTAATTAATAATATTAAGAACTTTTCTTAATTAATTTATAATCAATTAAATCTCAATTAATCAATTATTAAATTTGCCAATTAATTATTTATTTCATAAATAAATAATTATTAGCCATTATTAATTAATTCCTCCACCATTAAATCATTCTCTTTTTATGGTGTGACCCTGTAGGTTCAATATTAAGCCGGTAATAGAAATAAATAATAATAAAACTATTTTATCATTATTTATATAAATTCTCTAATTTATTAAATATGATTAATTAATTAATCACATTTATTCTACATCGTGAGGGATACTTCTCAGCATATCGCGACTATCCGGATAATATGAATTCACTGCTTAGAATACCAAGAACCTATTTAGTGAATAGTTACCGTACAATAAACTCCTTCTACCCTACAATGTTCCGATTACATACAAGGCATGAATCTCGTGTCAAGCCTATCTAATTCAATCATTTGCTTACCATTTACTATGCGTAGTTCTATGCAAATTAGAAACTCCTTTCTAATTTCATTCACTCTGGCCAGAGATTCCTGAACTAGCATAAGTGGATCAGCCTTGAACATTCGCTTCTTTCACTGGAAAGGGTAGGTCCTTTATTGATCATACACTATCTTCGTGTACAAATTCCTATACCCAGAAGAGCCCTAATAATTGTCCCTGGAGACTAAGAACTAAACCAAAGCATAGTTCAGTGTACACATGATGACTATGAAGACCTCAAGTCTAAGGATACTTGTACAACTATCACTAGGTGAACAACTGCTGACACGTGAGTGAACTCCATCAGTTGTTCAGCTGTGCGAGTCATGTTCAGTGAACTTATTCCATAATAAGCACCTACATACTAGCTATAGTGTCACCACACAAATGTCTATGAGAACAGACATCCTTCATAATGAAGCAAGCATAGTATGTACCGATCTTTGCGGATTATTAATTACCAGTTAGTAATCCTACAACCAGGAACTATTTAAGTTTAGAGTTATCATCTTTTTAGGTCTCACTATTATGATCTCATCATAATCCATAAAAAGCTTTACTCTAAACTATGGTATATCTTACTTAAACACTTAAATAGATAGAGCCCATAATAAAAACAAAACAAGTCTTTTATTAATATCAATGAAATCAAAACAGATTACATAAAAGTTATTCCTAAATCCTAATACATGATTGGACTTAGGACATATTCCTTTCAGCAGGAGCTCTAACTGCTAATCCAATCCTCTACTTGGATGTTTTGCATGAATTCTGGACAACAGCTGTAGTGAGGACAATTATGCATGACAACTCTGTATCTATTATGGTGCACTGCTCTATTGGAGGACAATAGGTGGAGTTTAATGAGCAAGATGTAAATCAAGATTTGGGAATCCAATTAAGCAAATGGTGGAGATTCCTACTCAACATGAGTTGGCTGAGTTCATGGACTTCATCAATTATAGTGAAAGGATCAACCTGACTAGTCTAAACAAGAAGAATCTGAGAAGAGTCCTTCCTGTTTGACTCCATTATAAGGGCCTTCACTTGCAGAAAGACAGGATATGAGAACATATCAAGTGTGGTCCAGAAGCTGGTGTTCTCCATAGCTAACAACAGACACTTAAATGTGGGATTATTGATCCTGGAAGAACTTAGCACCAGGCTCACAATGCTCCTAGCTACAAGAGGTAAGGAAATCTTCTTTCCTAGATTTATAATGTCTGCTTTAAATCATAAAGTGCATGGCATTCATATGCTTAATGGTATAGATAGTATTAAAATAGGCAATTGTAAGCAAGTGACCGAAGTTCTATTTGGTTCACTTATTACTAAAAATAAGGTACCTGTAAGTTTTAAAATCACTCCATTTATGATGGAGAGATTTAGGACTTACCCTTACCCTATGCCTGATATGAGGTCTAATATTAAACCTGGTATAGCAAAGCCTCTTGTCCCTGTGGAAGTACAAATACATGACAACCAACAAGGGCCTTCCCAAGCTGAGACCCTTTCTTCTGTACCAATAGAAGCTAGGAAACCAACCACTTCATCCTCTCAAAAGGCTGAAGTGAGTAAAAAGAAGAGAAAGCAGGTACCCCTGAAAGTAGTTACTGAGAGTGGTGAGGATAATGTAGAACTTGAATCTCACCTGGTCAGAAAACCAAAGAAGGCAAAATAAACTGAGTTGACCACTCAAGCCACCTCTGCACCCTCCAAACAGGATGCAGTTGTAAATCAGAGAATTAAATAGACTCTAGAGGTATCCTCTCAACAGGGTGTCTCTATTGAACAAAGCATCCACCCAAATGCATCTCAAAAAGAGTCTACACCAACATTTGAACAAATTCAAGTGTATGAAAGAAGAAATAAGGATGGCACACACAAAGAGAGCACATATTTTGAAGCTCCCTAATCTACTCAGGGGGAGCTGTCAACACTCAACTCTGAAATTTAAAATCTAATTTCTAAAATTTCTTCTTCATTTAATCAAACACTTGAATCTAATTCTGAAGTGTTTCCAACATCATGTGACATGGTTCAAGAAAATGAGTTCACCACCCAAGACCCAAATTTAGTTGGTGAGAGGCTACATGCTGGAGTAGACCTTGATGACACCAACACATGGGTTTCATCAGTATTTATTGAAGACCCTGTGATAGTTTCTAATGCACCTTCATGTGCAAATCAACCTTCATAGGTTCTAAGGTTTGAGGGTAGTACTCTTGAGGGGGAGCTATCTAAATCCTCTCCAATTCAATTGGAGGTTCCTCTTGCAGGAACAACTCCCCTCAAAACCCTAGTTGAAATTGCACTCACAATTGAAGCTAGGAGTTCAATTGCCAATGATCCTGCTATGGGGGAGGCAAGTACATCACATTCAAGTGACAATACTTTGAAATAAGTACAAGGGTTTGAGGCTAGAGTACATGACAATAACCTAGTCAACTCTCCTCCAATTCCAATAGAGGTTCCCACCACAAGTGGTGAACAACAAACTGTCATAACCACAGTTCAACCTGTGATCAAACTGTGACATCTGTCACAGGTGGTTCTATTAAATATCTACCCTCCACTTCAAACCCAATAGATCAACCATCCACTTCTAACCCTTCTCAACCACAACCTCACTTGATCTCTCAATGGATACAGGAGACAAAAGCTCAACCTACAACTATCAATGATCTGTTAGTTGATCAATTATCTGAACTTGCTCAAATCTCACAACAGCTTCTCACCTCAAACATATCTAATCAAGATTACCAAGCTATCATGCTTTTCTATCGGACAGAGGTTCAAGAACGGTAGGCCAAGATTATAAATGAATATGAACAAGATGGAAATTGTGATGCCTGGCTGGACAAAAACTTTAGTCTAGAGATGGATGAAGTATTAGCAAAGATGAGTACTTAAACATTCTTGGGAGTAATTGTTAGTCCCAAAGTATCGTAGAGGGGGGGGGGGGGTTGAATACGTTACCTACAATCTTTTTGATTCGTTTACAAGTTCTTCATTAAAAGTATGGAATCAAATTAGACACAAAACAATTCGAGGAATATATCATTTTATTAATATAGTCCTTGAGGTTGCTACAATCTAATCAATAAATTGATTAGCTACAATAAATTCAACAGCATAATAATATGTTTACAAGCTTAATAAATGAGGTGCTTTAATGGAGCTCCCGTAAACACTCTGTTGAAAGCTGAAGAAGATAACTGAAATGAATTCAATTCATTTAGCTGCTAATGTAGTCTTTCAAATTCATTGGACAGGTGGCATTACTGTGTCCACACAATCCTTTTTTTTTTGCTGTAATTGATTCTCTGAATATCACAACTCTTCTATGGCGACTTGAACATTCTCTTATTGCTCTTCTATGGCGACCAGTAGTTGTATTGCTCTATGGCGACCTATTGAAGCCCCATGGAGACCAAGTGATGGAGGCCCTATGGCGACCAGGTAAAGCCCTATGGCGACCAGGTGATGGTGAGGCCCTATGGTGACCAGGTAAAGCCCTATGGCGACCAGGGAATTAATGTCCTCTTCTATGGTGACCAAGCTCTATGGCGACCACTAGTGCCTTAGAGATTCTCTATGGCGACCACTGTGGTGCCTTAGAGTAATTCTCTATGGCGACCAGTTCTGTGGAGACCATAGAGTACTAGAGAACACTTATATAGCGACCAGAGTGAAGAATATTATGCCTTAGAATGTTCTTGCTTCTGTTTAGCCATTCTTCACTGTATCAATATTTTCTTCTATAACTGAATCATAATTCCTTCTTGAATACTGATGTTTGGTGCACTGGTCTGGTTCACAAACAACTAGCATTGAGAGAACCTAATTCAGTTTGTCTTGAGTTTCTGAGATGATACAGATTTGTGAATATCCATTGCTTCTTTCACTGAACTCTTGATCTATAACACTTGAAATCAATTCATGTAACTGATGCTTAAAGTCCTTTGATGTCTTATTCTTCATGGCTGCTTGAACATGTTAATGAACTTCTTCCTATGATCTGTTTTGAGGACTTAAAGAGTCAATTACATCTTTTGGTTCTTTGTGTTTATCCTGTCTTCATCTGTAGGGTTCCTGTGCTTCACAGTTTAATATTTTTAATATGTTTATATTTTCATGTTGAGTTATAATTCCTCTTACATGTTACATTACATTATGATTTACAATCTCCCCCTATTTGATTGTGAGAGTTCGACAAGCAAATCCCTAAGGATAACTCAACTGATAAAAATATGAAAAAGTACAACTTCAAAACAGATAAAGATATTAACTACATTCTGGATTACATATGTAATTCTAGATTTCTTTAAGTTACAAGTTATAAATGAGTGTTCCTCTAGCCTGAACATATATATTATATTTCTTCTTTATCCTTGTTCTTTTCTGCTTTCTGCTTCCTTCTCCTTCTTGAGTCTGATCAGATTTTCTCTTAGTGACTTTCTTCTTAGGATCTGAAGGTTTTGGAGGGGATTCTTTTAGCTCATTCAATCTAGCTTGCACACAATTACGAGCTTCTATTTCAAGTGAATTGACTAGAGGTGGATTGTTCAGCTCATGAAGCATTATCTTAAGATATTTGACTTTGGTGCATTTAGGAAAAAGATCAAACAATAGTGATGATATTCTGGACATTACGAAGACTATTATCATTTTTGGATGTACTCTTACTCTTTTAGTGTCATTGATTGATTCTTCTTCCATCACTTCATCAAGTATCTTAATGATAGGAATTAAAGCAACCTAGTCCTCCTTGCATGTGGATAGTTTGACATCCATCAAGGCTTACTGTATTAAGTCTGATTCACTTATCCTGAAGTCTTTGATTCGGATCTTGTATTTGTTAATTTTGAAGACTAGCTCCCCTTCTTGTCAGTGCTGATTATGGGTTCATTGTCTTTCAGAAGATTAATTTCTGGTTCTCCATTAATAAACACCATCTCATGATACGCTCTTGTAACATTCTTCATGTCCTTCTCTGTATCTATGATCATTTTATTATTGAGCCTATAAGCATATAGAACTTCAGCAGCTTTATGATCTGCCTCTGATCTTTTAACACCTGGAGCTTCTAGTTTAGCTCTTTTGCTTCTGAGTTGACTTTCCAGGAAAGTAAGTTGTAGAAAACGAATGGTTTTTATGTGCTGGTCAGACATGGTGATGTTTTACATCCTGCCACCCGCAAATACTTTGATCATGAATGGATACATAAAGGCTTGAGGGGATACATCCATCATCATTCTCCAAATTTTGTCTCTGAAATATTCGTTCTCATTTGATTTCAACCATGGGATTTTTTAGGCTAAGACAAATAGTTCAACAATGTTCAACTTCTTCAACACACTGGTAGACACCTTCATCTGTAGTCCATCTCTGTGATTGATAGTGATTTTCCATCCATTCTTTAGAATGTTCACAGTAGTTCCCGTAATTATTTTGCTGAACTGATTATAGAATTCATGGATATTTTCATATTCTTTTCTGTAATGCTCCACAGTTCTTAACAGATTAGAGTTACCAGGGTCTGAATAGTGATATGTTTCTGGTTGGTCCATTTTCTTCTTTATTTCTTCCCATTTGCTTCCTTTCCTGTTAGCTCAAAAATATGCTTCTCTTGCTTCTCTGTTCTCCCTTCTTTGAATGGCTCTCTGAATTCTTGGTCTTGATATTTCCATTTCTTCTTGAATCTCTATATAAGAGCGATTGATTTTCTCTGGCAATCCATAGAATAAACAGTCGTTTGAGAAGGCATCTTCATCTTCAAACTCTTTGTCCTCAGTAATGATCTTTCTTTCTTCCATAGCCACTTCTTCAAATCTTGGCTCACACCTCATTGGAACATCACTTTCATCTATTTCACCTTCCTCCAATTTCTCTTCAGAGAATAAGGGTCTTGGAGCATATATCTGAGACAACAAATTTTTCTGAGTTGTAATTATTTGGCTCAGATGTCCTGATTGCTCCCCCTGAGATGTTACATTTTCCTTAGTGAATCTTTCTTTGAGGAGCACCCTTTCATCAATTTCTCTTCTTGCTCTTCCCTTATCTCATCTCCAAATTCATCATAGGCAACTCCAGTAGTCTGAAAGGCATCTTGAAGTAGATCAACAGCAATGGCTACTTTTTCTTGTTCTTCTACCCTTTACTGACTGAGGTCATTGGCCCAGTACTGGCAAGAGCTGCTTCAGAAGAGACTGGGATTGGCGCTTTCTTGCTAACTGAGAGCTTTGGCTCAGTATTGGAAATTGCCTTTCCTTTTCCTGTGTGAGATAGAGATCGCTCAACGAATTCTCGTAAACTTATGAATGCTGCTTGCTGATGTTCAAGTTGATCGGAAAAACTGGCAATTTGATGATCCCTAAGAGATAATTCTTCCTGAAAATGTTGATCTTTAACAGCCAGCTGTTCTTTGAGATAACTGTCTTTGAAAGCCAGCTGCTCTTCAAGATAGGATATGGTGACATAGTTTGATAGATCTATGGGTGTGTAGGTGTCTCACGGGCTTCTCACAGTGTATCACTCATCACTCTAGCACTCGGTTTGGGGTGATGTGTTTCACTCGTTCTCACATGTGCACTCCGCTCAGAGCTCTGAGTTACAAATGTACCTGCAGAAGACACTGGAGCCATCCTTAAGGAGGTCAGCAGTGGTGCAATGGGAGTTTGAAATTCCCGATCCTTGTCTGAGACAAGTTTCCTATCATCATTAGATGACTCATCCAGAGTTAGAATCTCTGGAAGGAGCACTGGGGCCGTCATATTTGGCATCTGATCCCCAGATTCCCCTTGTATATGTGAAGATACATTCCCCTTAGGCTCACTAGTTAAAACTAGTTCATTGCCAATGGGTTGTCGATCCGCGCCTATGTCGGATCCACTATCCGCAGATGCATCCAGGGTTATCAGTCCTGGGGAGGTAAGTGTTGTGCTAGATTTGGCAGCGATTACAAAACTCTCTCCTAACACCTGTGAAGGCAGTTGATCCATTGAAGGACTTCGAACATGATATTCTAACCGTAAAATGGTTGAATGCCCTATTTCTGTCAATACTTCCTCACCAAAAAGAACTCTTCTTATCGACTTATTTAAAGCTTCAAGAGCTTGAAGATTGGAGAGTGTGTTTGACTCATTACATGATATCTTGGCCGACATGTGAATTTCAATAGACCCACCTTGTTGAGAAGATGAATCCAGTAACTGATTATGTGCCTTTTCAGCCAGTGTATCCTTTTGGAAAGATACATGGAGGGTTACAGTTGTCTCAGTGGGGATACTACTTTTCTTCATTGGAGACAGAGCTGCGGGTTCTCTCAAAGTGCCTTCCTTATTTGCTGCAACTAGTGCAGTTTCTCCCTCTATATGCATTGGGTCCTTGTACTCCAGGGTTTGGGCTAAGAGAGTTGAAGGTGTTTGATTGGGCTCTAGAGGGTGGTTATGAATTTGTGGTATGCCAAACTCCCTACCTCTCATATCTACTTGTTCAACAAACAGCTGTGTGTGATAAGTGTCAAGTTGTAATTGATCTATACTAATGAAATCAGAGCATGCTTTATAAGTATTACTCATAGCAGATGTACCCATACCTGATAAAATTGGTCTGTAGACAGATGTATTTGAGTGGGTTGACTCATTAACTTTTGGAGGTTGTCTAGCAGCTTCAGGTTGAGATTGTTGAGCATTTTCAGGTACAGCTTCTTGCTGTGGTTCAACTTTAACCTCTGTTTGACCAACATCCTCAGACTCGGGTTGATCTGCTTCTTCATTTGTATTCTCTTCAGGTGCACGAGGAATGTTCTCCTGTTATGCATCATCATCTTGATGCTCACCTTCATTGTCTTCATCTTCATGTTGAGCATTGATAATGGCAAATACATATGTCATGTACTCTGTTAGGAAAGCAACATTTGCATTTGGATAGTTTCCTTTTCTGTGCAACTTAGTCACTATCAACGGAGACATGATAGAGGAATCTTCTATGATGTCACTGTGAGTTACTGCCTTTTGTGCTTCTTACAGTTTTCCATTGAGTACAATTTGAAGAAACCTTGTATATAAGATATAGTTGTGATGCTGAGATTGGTTCTCCAAAATGTGCTTCATGAATATACGCCCAAGGTTGATGCGAAGATTATTTACGACAACAACACCAACAATTTGATTGAAATGAGTCAGTCCATGGAATCCACCGGTCTTGGGAGCCAATCAGTGAGACAATATGTTAAGAACAAATTCCATTCCTTGGGAAGGTGACTCTTGTTGAAGTGTTTAGGAAAATCATCATCCGCTGTTAATGTGCTTCTTATACCTCGGAAGAAATTGAATATTTCCCAGTCAAGTGGAATGGCATCAAAGTTATCACGAGGTAGCTGAAGATGTTCATTTAAATCATCTTCTGTGTTTCTGATGGTCTCATTTCCAATTACAAAAGAAAAAGCCAGTTGATCGTTAGCAGAGGAGTTTGTTGTTGTTTTGTGCACATGCCTGAGAAGCTCAACATTTAATTTGACATTAGTAGTTAAGGCGAAGCGCACAATGGAGTGTTCATTTAGAAAACGGATCTATGTCTCAAAATAAGCCATCTTAACTGGATCACGTTCAATAATTGAAACAAAATTTGTTTTTAGATTCTGAATATTACCGCAATTTAATTAAAAATAAGAATAAAATTTGGATTTAAAACAAATAAATTTGTGTCATTCGAATTTCAAAATAAAACAATTTGAACAAACTTTTAACACACTTGTTAAATTAACCAAACAAAGCCTTAGGAAGAAATTAAATTAAAAATCAATTCCAATTAACAAGGTTATGCCAAACAATGCCTTAAACCCAAGAACTAGGTCAATTCAATCTCCTAAAATCCACTATGAAACTTGTAGATTTTGATATTAAAATACTCCTTATGATCTGTACTTTTATAAACTTCAAAAAATATAAAATTTGGCAGCACTTTGTTATGGTTTTGATCGAAATAAAAATTCCTATTTCTTCTCCCTTGCGACTCGTTGCTCTGTGTTTATATATATGATGAAAATTGATCTGTGTAAATATATATACTCACAACAACAAACATAAAGATGTCCAAGTGTTATATTGTGACCAGGGTCTAGTGTCTACTCTTGTAACGACTACAGTGAGAGACCAACTTAGAATTTTTAAGTTATTTCTCTGTGGCGACCACAGGAGAAACAAACTTAGAATTTTCTAAGATCTCTCTATGGCGACCACAGGAGAAACATACTTAGAATTTTCTAAGTAAAGACTCTCTGTGGCTACCACAGGGAGAAACACTTAGAATTTTCTAAGTAGAGACTCTGTGGTGACCACAGTACTCACTTGACAAACTCATTATTAATTCCACAAAATTCGCTCTTTTAACAAAAGAAAAGTTTGTGCTGCTAATATTACAATTTTAATAGTTTCTTTTAAATATTTGTAAATTTAAAAGATGTTAAAATTGATAAATCACAAATATTTTTCACCATCATACAATTATTATCATTAAATTGACAATACCATATTTTTGCGACAAATGATTATGGTGCAAATTTAAATTAATTTCAATGAACCTCTTTAAATATTAATTATTTAAAGTCCACTGAAATTAAATTTCATAGCTTTATCAATATAAATGTGCTAAAACATATATATATATATAATTGGATGCAAGCACATAAATGACTGAATTACGAGAAATAATCAATAGCATGTAAATTCAGATGTCCTTGAAATATTGAAATTTAATAACAAGTGAATTCAACCAAGAAAAATTGCAGTTTCTGACTTCTAATATATTAATTAGAAAGATTTAACATCCCAATTCACTAACCAACTTAGAGAAAGTGTTTTCATCAAGTGGTTTTGTGAAGATGTCAGCAATTTGATCCTCTGTGGGTACAAAGTGTAACTCCACAGTGCTATTTGTGATATGCTCTCTAATAAAGTGATACCTGATATCAATGTGCTTTGTTCTTGAGTGCTGAACTAGGTTGTTTGAGATTGTTATTGCACTTATATTGTCACAGAATATTGGAATCTTCGATACCAACAGACCATAATCTCGGAGTTGGTTCCCCATCCACAAGATTTGGCACAACAGCTTCCAGCAGCTATGTATTCATCTTCAGCAGTTGATGTGGATACTGAGTGCTGCTTCTTGCTATGCCAGGATACCAATCTTCTTCCAAGAAAATGATAGCTTCCTGATGTACTTTTCCGGTCAATCTTACAACCTACAAAATCTGAGTTTGTATAGCCAACTAGTTCAAAACCTGTACCTTTAGGGTACCAAATACCAAGATTTGGGGTTCCCTTGAGATACCTAAATATTCTTTTAACAGCTATAAGATGAGATTCTTTTGGGTCAGCTTGAAATCAAGCACATAAGCATGTTGCAAACATAATATCTGGTCTACTTGCTGTGAGATAAAGTAATAAGCCTATCATACCTCTGTAGCTTGTGATGTCAACTTTCTTACCAGTTTTGTCCTGATCAAGCTTAGAGGCTGTTGGCGTGGGAGTCTTTGCTAGAGTTGAATCTTCCAGATTGTACTTCTTGAGAATTTCTCTGATATACTTGGACTGACAAATGAATATACCATATTTCCTTTGACTCACTTATAAACCAAGAAAGTAGTTCAACTCTCCCATCATGCTCATTTCGTACTTACTATGCATTAGCTTAGAAAATCTCTTGCAAAGATCATCATTGGTAGAACCAAATATAATGTTGTCAACATATACTTGAACTAATATCATATCAAATTATGCATTTTATGAAACAAAGTTTTATCTATAACACCTCTAGTAAAACCATTTTTAAGTAAAAACTCAGAGAGAGTGAGCTTTGAATAGAAAGTATACAAAATCAGCTAGATTTGGATCTTCAAAACCTAGGTTGTTCCACAACCACTTCTTCTTCTAGCTCCCCATTCAGGGAATGCACTCTTCACATCCATTTGATAAACTTTGAAATCTGAATGTGCTGTGAATGCCAGAAACATCCTGATTGCCTCAAGTCTAGCCACTGGTGCATAGGTTTCATCATAATCTATACCCTCTTATTGATAGTAACCTTTAGCTACCAATCTGGCCTTATTTTTCGTTACAATGCCATCTTCATCTAACTTATTCCTGAATACCCATTTAGTGCCTATCACTGACTTGTTCTTTAGTCAGGGTACCAGCTTCCATACCTTCTGCCTCTCAAACTGATTGAGTTCTTCTTGCATAGCAATAACCCAATCTGGAACTTCAAGTGCCTCATCCACCTTCTTAGGTTCCATTTTTGAAAGAAACCCTAAAAAGTGATATTCATTCTGAGTGGCATGTCTAGTTCTCACTCATGTGTCAGGATCACCAATGATTAACTCAAAGGGATGGTCTCTGTTCCAAACTCTTTGTCGAGGCAGATAAGATCTTGATGGTCCCCCTTGTTCAGGCTAATGTTGAGTGTGAACTATAGATCCTCTTCTTGCTCCCCCTGAGTTGCTGCCACCATGACTAGATGATTTTGATCTTTGTGCAGTAGTTCTTGAAGGTGTTCCTGTATGATTATCATATTCATTATTTCCATCATTACTACCACTTGATCCTGAATCAATATTTCCATGTACTATAGGTATAGCTCTAGCAATCTCAGGTTCTTCTATATCCAAAGGATCATCTGACAGATTTTCAAATTCCAGAGATTCAGAATCCTTTTCTCTTTGCAGGCTTGCTAACTTGGTGTCATCAAATGTTACATTAAGGCTTTCAATCACCTTCTGATCAGTAATCATATAAACCCTGTAAGCTTTAGATTCCAGAGAATAGCCAAGAAATATGCCTTCTTCTGTTTTAACATCAAACTTTCCTAGATGCTCATTTCCTTCCTTCAGCACAAAGCATTTAGCATCAAGCACATGAAAGTATTTCAGTGTTGGTTTCTTGTCAACCATTATCTCATAAGGAGTCTTGTCACGATCTTTATTAATCAGGGTACGATTTTGAGTGTAACATGCTGTGTTGACAGCTTCAGCCCAAAAGTAAGTGGGAAGCCTTGATTCACTTAGCATAGTCCTTGCTGCTTCAACCAAGGTACGATTCTTCCTTTCTACTACTCCATTTTGCTGTGGAGTTCTTGGGGCTTAATACTGTCTCAAAATACCTTTCTCTGTACAGAATTCATTTAGAAATGCATTCTTGAATTCTGTCCCATTATCTGATTTGATCTTCCTGACAAGTAATTTCCCTTCCAACTCAATCTTCTTTATATGATCCACTATCAGCTAAGGTACTTCATCCTTGGATTGCAAAAATAACACCCATGTGTATTTGAAGAAGTCATCGACTATCACTAAAGCATATATTTTCCTTGATAGTGACAACACATTCACTGGACCAAATAAGTCCATGTGAATTAACTGAAGAGGTTCAGTTATGCTTGTCATTTCCTTGCTTCTGTGTGATGCTTTCTTTGGATTCCCCTTTTCACATGCTTCACAGAGTCCTTCTTGACAGAATTCTATCTGTGGTAGTCCTCTCACTAATTCTCTCTTGACCAGAGAGTTCATTGTCTTGAAGTTCAAGTGCGAGAGCTTCTTGTGCCATCGCCAACTTTGTTCTGATGAAGCTTTGCTGTAGAAACATCTGATTACTCCATCACAGGTAGACTTCAAGTCAGCTACGTGCAAATTACATTTCCTCACTCCTTGTAAAGCAAGCTTCTCATCTTTCCTGTGAGTGATCAAACATCTTTCTGGCCTGAAATCAACATTGTATCCTTTGTCACAAAATTGACTAATGCTTAGAAGATTATGCTTCAATCCTTCCACAAGAGAGATGTTTTCAATGATGACATTGCCAATTTCCAAATTGCCATATCCCTTAGTAAATCCTTTGTTGTCATCTCCAAAGATAACTATAGGGCCAGCTTTCTCAACCACACCTATGAGCAGGGACTTTTCTCCGGTCATGTGTCTAGAACAACCACTATCCAGAATCCACATGATCTTTTCTTTTCTTACCTTACCCTGAAAACAAAGATTGATTAAGAAGACTTTGGTACCCAAGATTTCTTGGGTCCTGAAGGTTTAGGGGTAGAAACAGGATCAACAAATGAAACCTTGACATGCTTAGCTTTCACTTTGACTGACTCCTTCTCAATGCTAGTCTTATCAGAGATGTTAGACTTAGAGACAGGAGGTACAATCTTAGCCTGTGTGTGCTCATTATCCATGCTTGTCTTAGTGTCAGTGCAAGTGTTAGCAGTTGCATGAAAAGCTTTGAAATATTCAGGCATGGTAATAAATGCACATGGAATACATCCAACTACACCACAGGGCTCATGAAAGCTAGGCATGTTAGGCATGACATGCATACTGGAAGATGCAATAGATTCTACTTTAGCTTTAGTGAATACATGTGTAAGGTGTGCAACAGAATTACAATTATTACATAACTTCCTAGATGCAGATGAAGAAGATGCAAAATTAGATTTCTTATTTACACCTACCTTGCCATTCCTGTTCTTCT
The DNA here is from genome assembly GCF_009905375.1 of Apium graveolens. Classification (NCBI taxonomy): domain Eukaryota; kingdom Viridiplantae; phylum Streptophyta; class Magnoliopsida; order Apiales; family Apiaceae; genus Apium; species Apium graveolens. Next base: position 176,421,628 of record NC_133656.1, read on the forward strand.
TAGTCTTAACCTTAGCACCCTCACCAGTCTTAGAGTTAACGATAGGGTCTGGTTTCTTAAGTGTGTTAGGTTCCTTACTATCCACCTTATTACCTAGGTCAGCTGTGGATTTGGCTTTACTAGCTGGAGCCTTGAGAGTCTTAGGGGATTCCTCTACCTTCTCTCTATCTTCAGCAATCAATTCCTCATTGATTAGCAAATTTACTTCGTCCAAAGGTTCTGAAACAGACTCAGTGAATAATGGAGATACAGCATCTTTAATAACATATGAAACCTTTTCTGAAACAAACATGTTTATTTCAGATGTATCACTATGTTTTCCACTGTTCAGGTTAGAATAGTCAAGTCCTATTGAAATCTTAGATTTAAATCTTTGACTATCTATTATCTCCTTCTGAGTCAAAGTTGCATTCTTACATGCCTGTAACTTCTTTTCTAAGTCAGTAATTTGGGTTCTAAGAATGGCTTCTATGTCTGCATTGCACTTAACCTTATTCTCTAGATATTCATTCTTTTGTTTAAGGTCTTCTAGTATAATTACAAGCAATTCTAGTTCTTCATTCCTAGAGATTAAACTTTCAGATTTAAGAACTAACTTATCATTTTCAAGTTTATATGCAAGCATGCTTGTATGAACTTTATATAATTCTAGAGTAAGTTCATGCATATTTGATTTGTATTCAGACACAGACATATCTATAGTGGTAAGTTCAGGAACCTGGGATGATTGTGATGATTCCTCTGCAGAGTCTGCCATAAGAGCCAGATTTACATACTCTTCCTCTTCATCCAAATCAGTATCATCCCAGCTTTTTCCTTCAGCAATGTACGCTCTCCCCTTTCCTTTACCACATAAGCATTCAGCTTCTGTTTTAGCTTCTCATTCTTCCTCTTCAAATCTTCATAAGTTTCCTTCTTTTTATAGGAGTCTTTTGTTTTTGCTGCCTTGGGCTTTCTGCAATCAAATGCAAAGTGCCCTAACTCATTGCAGTTGTAACATCTTATTTTTCTCTTGTCTACCCAACTTGACTTGTAGCATCCTCTGAAGCTTGACCCTGATGAGTAGCTTCCTTTCTGAAATCTCCCTGATGAACCCCTTGATTTATATTTGGGCTTCCTTCTGAATCTAACATGACTAAATTTTGCAGCCATGATGCCATATATTTGTCCTTCAACTATTCAAGTTCTTCCCAAGTGTAAAACTCATTTTCATCCTCTGGGTCACCATGAGCAATTTCTGCTACGATAATTTCCTTGATTATCGAGGAGGGTGCAACCTTGTCTTCTTGAGCTTCAGGTTCACGAACTACAAGTGCCGTGGTTTTTACAAGTGTCGTACTCTTACTGTCAATAGAACCAGGTCCATAGATAATAGCGCTCTGCTCTTACTCCAGCTCATGTATTCTTAGCTTTCCATAGATCACATCCAGGGACATAGTAATAAAATCTGTTCTTTCCCTGATCGATGTGTTCTTTTGTTCCAGGTGAACTGGGAGCGGCAACATAAACTTTCTGTTAGACTCTCGTTAAGGGTAAACTTTCCCTTGCAACTTTAATTCACTTAATAGTCTTGTATATCTCTTAAAGAGTGAAGACAATGCTTCTCTGGGTTGAAGTTTTAATGCCTCATACTGAGTCGTTAGAAAATCCATCCTATTTTCTTTGACTTCTTCTGTACCTTCCATGAAAAGCTCAATGGTATCCCACATATCTTTTACACTGTTACATCCTAGAAGTTGATGACTCATATCCTTATCGGTCAATTCCACAATTATAAGTTAAAGGCTTGTGTCCAGATTTATCAACTCCTTGTCAGTTTTCTTATATTTAGATGGATCCCTGGGAGTGGATGAGGAAGGAATTCTCACACCAGTTGTGGTTGTTGATTCAGCAACTACTTCCATAGGAACATAAGGGCCATTCAGTAATATCCCAACTTAAAGTGGATTCGAAGCTTTCATAAACAGCATCATCTTTTTCTTCCATAGATTGTAATTATCTCTATCGAATGGGGAACCTTTATACTTTCAATTCTTTGGTTGTTCATCATCTTGGCGGAATTAAATTATTTAAGTTCAAAAATTTCAAGAAATGAGAATTTTTAAAAATTAAAAAATTCAAGAACTTGTTTCTTTCTTCAGATCTTGATTTGTATGTCAATCAACAAGCTCTGATACCAATTGTTAGTCCCAAAGTATCGTGGAAGGTGGGGGTTGAATACGATACCTACAATCTTTTCGATTCATTTACAAGTTCTTCATTAAAAGTATGGATTCAAATTAGACACAAAATAATTCAAGGAATATATCGTTTTATTAATATAGTCCTTGAGGTTCCTACAATCTAATCAATAAATTGATTAGCTATAATAAATTCAACAGCATAACAATATGTTTATAAGCTTAATAAATGAGGTGCTTTAATGGAGCTCCCGTAAACACTCTGTTGAAAGCTGAAGAAGATAACTGAAATGAATTCAATTCATTTAGCTGCTAATGTAGTCTTTCAAATTCATTGGACAGGTGGCATTACCGTGTCCACATAATCCTTTGTTTTGCTGTAATTGATTCTCTGAATATCACAACTCTTCTATGGCCACTTGAACATTCTCTGCTTGCTCTTCTATGGCGACCAGTAGTTGTGTTGCTCTATGGCGACCTGTTGAAGCCCTATGGCGACCAGGTGATGGAGGCCCTATGGCGACCAGGTAAAGCCCTATGGCGACCTGGTAAAGCCCTATGGTGACCAGGGAATTACTGTCCTCTTTTATGGAGACCAAGCTCTATGGCGACCACTGATGCCTTAGAGATTCTCTATGGCTACCACTGTGGTGCCTTAGAGTAATTCTCTATGGCGACCAGTTATGTGGAGACCATAAAGTACTAGAGAACACTTCTATAGCGACCCGAGTGAAGAATATTATGCCTTAAAATGTTCTTGCTTCTGTTTAGCCATTCTTCATTGTATCAACATTTTCTTCTGTAACTGAATCATAATTCCTTCTTGAATACTGATGTTTGGTGCACTGGTCTGGTTTACAAACAACTAGCATTGAGAGAACCTAATTTAGTTTGTCTTGAGTTTCTGAGCTGATACAGATTTGTGAATATCCATTGCTTCTTTCACTGAACCCTTGATCTGTAATAGTTGAAATCAAGTCATGTAACTGATGCTTAAAGTCCTTTGATATCTTATTCTTCATGGCTGCTTGAACATGTTAATGAACTTCTTCCCATGATCTATTTTGAGGACTTAAAGAGTCAATTGCATCTTTTGGTTCTTTGTGTTTATCCTGTCTTCATCTGTAGGATTCCTGTGCTTCACAGTTTAATATTGTTTATCTGTTTCTGTTTTCATGTTGAGTTATAATTCCTCGATTACATGTTACATTATATTATGCTTTACAGTAATGCCAAATCCCTAACTCCACAAGAAGTTTATCATGCAGTTACTGAGGTCTACAAAGCTCAACTGAAAGCTTTTTATCTCTTTGGTGAAGCTCTGAAATTACAATTGACTGATTATCAAGACAGAACAAGAAGACTAGTCAAGGATAAGTTGGATGAGATCATTCCTTCTCAGGTGGAAATCAAACAAAAATTCTCTAGATTTACTGATCAAATGGTCAAGTTTGATTTATCATCTGTGGACAAGAGCATCAAAAATCTTAGGGGGTCATTTGTAGCTTTACATTAAGTTGTCCAACAACAAATAATCAATATTAATGACATCAGGGTCAAGCTGGATCTACTACATCAAGCTAGATATGAGCCATCTGCTCTTTTGATGGAGGGAATCAAGGAAGCTATGCAAGCTATATTTGGGAATTCAATCTCTTCAAGCTTTCAATAATCATTATCAACATCATCAAATCTCCAATTTCAATCTCTACAATATCAAGTTTCAACTATACAAGCCTCTAATGACTCACTAACAACTCAGGTACAAGCTCTCACTTCTCTAGTGCAGAATCAATAAAATGACATCAGGACCCTGGTAGACTCCCACAAACATCTTCAAATACAGAACTCAATTTATTTGGGAGCTATCATGGGTGCCTTGAATGTTCCTTTACCCGCTCTTCCTGTAGTTGTGTGGCCAGAAATTCCAACACCACTATTCGTTCCTGCCAACAAGACTAAAGGGGAGATAGAAGATAGGATTCAAAAGTCCAAGGAAGCTGGTAAATCTAAAGAGACTGAAAAATTGACATCAACTCATATTGGTCAAAGCTCGTCACAAGCTCAAATATCTAAAGATGTTGGAAAATACAGACTTCTAAAAGTTGCAGAAGGACCCTGTCAAGACCAGGAATTCAATGAACTATTAACAGTATCAAGGGTGTCATTTCACAACAACTACGTCACTTACAAAAGAGCCTTGGCCAACAACATCAATTTTTATCAGAGTTGTGATTGTCAAAGTTGATAACTTTCTAGAGAAAAGAATAATTGAAAATGTAAATGACTGTGGCTTGGACAAATGTCTACATGTATCTCTCTCAAATCTTCAAACCATGGGGGCATATGAGCTGGATGTAATCATTTACAGAGTTAATCCAGTAATTTCAGAGGACACCCAACTGCTAAATGAACTCAAGAAGGTTCGGATAGCTACTTTTCCTGAAGCATATCTTCATCCAAGCAAAGGGGTGGCCTACATCTGTTCACAATCTAAAAAGTGCAAGTTCTTCACAGTTCCAAAGAATTGTGTAAGAGGAAATGTGAGATTGATATTGTCCCTTGAAACTAATCTAAAGTCCAAGAAAAACAAGAAAATTGAAGATAAGGAGATGATCAGAATCTTGGGAAGATATCTTCAAAATGCTGATACCATGTTGCTAAATTCACAATTCAACTTAAAAGATGACAAGAATGACGATGAGCAGAAGCAATTTGATCAAAAGCCTTCTGGATCAAATCCAAGTCAATCCTCTAGAGTAGCTAGTAGCAAAGAAAAGAAGCAAGATGAGAAGAAGGGAGATGATAAGAAAAGAGGTGATGAAAGAAGAAGAAAGAAGAAGGAGGATAATTCAGGAATCAAGAAAAATGTCCAGTCAATCCAAATCCAACTTGATCAAACCACTAAACCTACAAGCTCAAACATTAGTCTATCTTTGACCTCTAAGCCCAAGTTTTTATATAAGCCAACTACAAACACCCTGCTCAAAATACCAATCACATCTAGCCAATCCACCTTGAAGAAAATCACAAACCTACCTTCATTCAAGCCACCAACCAAAATTCATTTCAAACTTTTTGGAAGAAAACCAAAGAAATTACCAGTTACTGAAAGGGCTATCTGGAACTATTTTGATCAATCTGATTTTTTGCCACTAAATTGGTGCATCACAGATAATGAGTACTTTCAACAATTAGCTGAAGAAATAGTCAAAGTCTGGGTTGTATCCTATACAGAAATAAGGATATATTATGATGATGGTACCTTCACTCTACTTGGAAGCAACTTAATGGAAACACTTTCAACCACAGAATTCAAGAGAATAATTAGCTAAATGGAGGATAAAGATACAATAACAAGAGCTTGGAAGGCAGTACTGTGTTTATGGGTGAGAGAAAGGGATAAAAGAAATGCAAAGGCTGAAAAGGAAGAAAAAGATAGAAAGTATGCAGAAGAAATTGCAAGACTTGAACAAAGATCAAATGAGCTCAAGGCAAAGGGGATGAGCAGACTTTCTAATGATGGACACTTTCTGAATATAAAGGTTGGAAGATTCTCAAGATTTAGAGCTGGTTACCTGAATGGTTATTCATTGGATGAGTGGCTCAAGCTTGTGGAAGCTTTAAGAGGTACTGAAATCATAGAAGAACTTCAAGTGCTAGTAAATCTTAAGGACCTTATTAGAAAGGAGCCAGGCTATGAGGATTTCAAGTCATGAATGTACCTATCAAACTCATGTAATCAATTAATGTATAAAAGTTGTACTTGTATCTCTATCAATTTTATGTAATTTTCAATTGTTTCATTGTAACTTGGGGTTAGTCTTGTTACTAGGCATGAATTTGTGATAAGCAATCTTTTCACAAATTGGGGAAGATTGTTGTGCAAGACATTCATGTATCATAGCAAGAGTAAGTCAAATTGACAACCCTAAGAATTAGTTGTATGATAAGTTAAATATGTATTTTGTACTGTATTACTTGAGTTTGTAAAAATGTCAAAGTTTAGACTGTAGTATTTTTATGTAAACAGTCTTAAGCCTAAGAATAAACTCTGGAAGAAGATCATGAAGATCATGCCTCAGAGAAATTGTGAAGAAGCTTGGAGCTGAATAAATCTGTTTTGGAAAAAATATTCTAAGTCAATATATCTACAAGTCACAGATCAAGTCATATCGTCATTCGAGAACTCCAGAATGACTTATCGAGAAGTACAACATAGCTTATAGAGAAGTCTCAGAGATATCGACAAGCCAAATGAAGACATGAAAATTGGAGATATCGACAAGTCAATTTTCTCATTAGAGATCATAGAGATATCGACAAGTCAAAATGTCTATAGAGATCTCTGAGACATCGACAAGTCATTTCTACATTAGAGAACTCAGAGATATCGACAAGTCAAAATAAAGACATGAATATTGGAGATATCGACAAGTCAAATTATCATTAGAGATCTCAGAGATATCTACAAGTCAAAATGTATATAGAGATCTCTGAGGTATCAAAAAGTCATTTCTACACGCATAAATTTGGAGATCTCGACAATCCAAGTTCACTTATAGAGAACTCAGAGACCTCGACAAGTCAAAGACACTTATAGAGAACTTAGAGATCTCGACAAGCCATTATACTTATCGATATATCATTCTCTATAGATCAAATTGGAGATCTCGACATGAACCTCAAAGTACAGAATGCAGACAAGTTAAATATTCAAGATTATCAATCAACAAATGATCTAATCAGTTAGATTGACAAGTCTACAAAAGCAGCTTGAAGAGTACAAGATCAAAGGCCAGGATTAACTAACAAAAGAAAGTCACAGATCTACAAGATATGCAAGGATTCACTAAGCCAGAAATGGAAAGCTTTAGAGATAACTTAAAGTAGGGTTTAGTACATCTTATTGCATGTTGTGTAAACCTTTGTTTAATAATCTATAAAGTAAACACTGGTCCTTTGCTTTTAAAGTGTATCAAACAGATCTAGTTTTTCAGGTAACTCTCAAGGAAGAAGCTGAGTTCTTTACTTACAAAGAACCCATAATTTGTAGAAAAACACTATCTTGATTTTAATATAAAATTAAGTGAGTTTTGAAGTATTGTGTGCACTGTTTTATTTCAGCTAACATAATATAACTGCACTTCTAATCTGCTTTGTTAACCAAGAAATAAACATTCAAAAAGGCTTAAAAATATCCAAAACACATTCACCCCCTATGTGTCGTATTCATTACCTAACAATAACAAACAAACTTTCTGGGATTGGTTAATAATATTGTAGAATATGTATAGATGGGTCTAAAACACAAAGGCAATATGCAAAAAAAAGAAGCAAATTTGGGGTTCTAAAATGATCAAAACTATATATAGCACACACAAATGTGGTTAAATGAACAAAACTGGGCTCACATAAACATGGCCTAAAATAACGAGCATACACAAACATGGCTTAAATAAAAGGCATTCATAGTTATGAAAGAGCTAGGTTGTTTGGGTACCTATAGATTAAAGATGTAGACTCTTTTAAGAGTTTGTTGGTAAGGTGAATCCAGGGGCACCGAGATCCAAGGATGGAGACCTCTCCTTCTAGCACCAAATGATAACTCTGGTGTGCGGGGCTGCTCCTCTGATGCCGCACTTGGACGCTTGTATCGGTTGTGGTGTAGTTGTTGTGGGGTGTCTACAAAACAACACTGAAGGGGGTTTGAACCCCGCGGTGCCTCTGGTGTGAGAGTAAGAACTTGCTTTGGGGAAGATGAAGATAGATCGGAATGCAAGGTGGCTGTGTGTGTATGTTTGTGTATGAGAGTGATTAACCCCAAACTTATTCTTCTTGGGATATTTATAGCCCAAGGGTAGGGTTTGGAAGTTGGTACCATTGAATCGTATACGTTGGTTGTGGGGGCGGAGGCCACCTGGATAGAATGGATGCCTTACATGTGTCTAGGTGGGAATGACTAAGGAATGTTCCAGGAATCCTCAAACACGTGCCCTGGATTTTCTCGTTATTGATCAATAACGGCAATCATTGTCACATGCTCGGGCATGTGCCTCACGTGTTGTGTTCCTTGAGGATTGGGTCACGGGGGAGTCATTTCCCGGGATGAGGCTGAGCTAGACTCAAGTGGAACAGGGGTCCGACGACGCTGGACTTCAGTAATCCTGGGCTCCAGAGTTCTGTCAAGTAGAGCCGATAGGGACTTTATATCCTCTCAATTCATGTTGAATATACATGAAAAAATGGTGTCCATGACATTAAATTCAAAAGCAAGGTGTTCCATTTCAGTTCATTCATGATTAACACATAACTAAAAGGTGATTTATTTTGGCGATTTCAGGTCTGCTAATTCCATGCAACTTTTCTGTCTTTAAAGACTAAACTTGAGCTCATTGTTGAAATAGATATTTATATTTATTATTATATTACATATATTATGGTATTTTTAGTATTTAGCTTGTATTGATTTTCCAATATAAGTTCAGACATGTATTATAAATTCTAAGTTGATTGTAATAAAGTTTTACGGTCGTATTATATCTCTACAGCTATCATGGTATCAAGAGCTAGGTTTCGAGTGATTTGAGTACCAAATTTAGGGATGATCACAGATTTTTACTTGAATCGTTAAATAGATAGAGTTACGTTACAACAACAAAAGTTTCTTGAAAATTTGCAGGAAAGTTTCTGCCCAGATCAGCCAACTTGTTTTTACGATTCCCGGAGTTTTAACCGTTGGACCATCCTGAAATTTTAACCACGTCTTCTTTGCATCATTATCTAAATTTTGAATGGTGGAGATCGTATTTGGTGCTCCTGAAATCGATTGTTTGATGGTTTTAACAGATTACTGTTTACTTTTAGTTCATTCTTTTCATCGTTGTTGATCATGTAATTTGGGTTATTTGATTGATTGTATTTTGTAGTACTTGATTATTGGGATGTTACAGTTGTAGTAATTAGTTTATCTGTTTGAGATTTGATATTAGTTTTGGATTTGCAATCGGAATTGAAATTGGTTTTAGATCTGATTTCGGCTCTGATTTTGGATTGTAATTGGTTATTTTGAGTTTGAATTTGATTTCAGGTTTAGTTTCTTAATTGAATTTGGATACAGTTTAAAATTTGGTGTTGAATTTGGATTCGACTTTGTTTCTGATTTGGTTTGAGTTTAGTTTCAACAATATCTCGACATCTATGACTCATCATTAACTAGACTCGACAATTTTTCACACGACACGAAACGACACGAAAATTTCGTGTTTAGTTTTGAATTTTAGGTACACAACACGAAAATACATGAACACAAAATTATACGATAAATATTGCATGTCGGTTTCGTGTTTACCCATCGGGTACATGACACAAGGTACACTAGGGCTGTCAAACGGATAATTCGGATACGGATCTGCCTATATCCGAATCCGAAAATCTGTATCCGTATCCGTATCCGAATCCAGAAATATTTAAAAAATAATATCCGAATCCGGATACGGCGAATCCGATTTTCAATAAGATTTTTTTTATTTTATATTAAAAATTAAAAGAATTAAAGAAAATATAGTTAAAAACAAAAATTCTTTTTTAAAAATTAAAATAAGTTATAAAGTGATTTAATTATATTTTAATTTTTCAAAAATTAATTATATTTTTCTTTTCAATATAATCGTTATCTTTAAATTATTGAACTCAAATAATTTTTTTTATATGTCAATCAAATTTGTATAAACATAATATTTAATATATATATATATATGTGTGTGTGTATGTGTGTGTATACACATAAACATACTATAAATTTAGTATAATATATTTTTAAATTATTTAAATATAAAATATATTTGTTTGGATTCAGATATTATCGGATACGAATATGCCTATATCTGTATCTGTTATAACGACTCGTGTATTTTTAAATTATTTAAAATATGTGATTATAGGAATTATTAAATAAATAAAATATGTGTATTGGTTATGACCGCTATGTGTGTTGTTTGATTATTGATGTATGATTTATAGTATACCGGGTTGTCCGCGTGGTTAATTATGGAATCGTATGGAATTGTTTTTATTTTAAAAAATGGATTTAATGAAAATTTATTTGCATAAATATTTGGAATGTCTCTAAAATTATTTTTATGGTTTTATAATTATATTAATTATTTTTTAGGATTTTATAAAATTGAGAAATTAATATTTTATTAATTATTTATTTTTAAATAATTTTCTGATTACCTTTATTTGTAAAATCCATATTAAATTTGAGAATTCTTCAAAAATTATGAAACTCATATTTTATTAAGTTCATAATATTCTGAGAATTTTAAAATTATTTCGGGAATTTTTGGGATTAATTTCACCCGCACGTTATTTCGTTAATTGTTAAAAAGCGGGTACAAGTTGCGTTTTAGAAATTGTTTAAAAATTTCAAAATTTATGTTTTTATAAACTTCGGGATTTTTAGAAAATTTTAAGACTATTTTGATAATTTTCTGAATTTATTTTATGTGTGGCTTAGCTCGATAAATTGTGAAATGTGAATCAGAAAACCGGGCTGTAGAGAACTTGTACTCATCCAATTGCTACGTGGCTAAATATAATTCAGTGTCGCGGTGATTTTTGCCACGTGTTACTTGATTACTGATTTAGCAGAAAAAATAAAAAAAAAAAAAAAAATAATAATTGCAGTCAAGTTTTACAAACATCTCTGTCTTCCTCTTATTTTCACTCCATCCACCCGTTTTTTTTTCCTTCTCCTGCTAAGCCCTCCCGCAGCTCCCCTCCATCGACCCCGGTTCCCTCTTCTTCCCTTTTCTTCTTTTCTTTTTTTTTCCCTTTAAATTACCCATGAATTCCTTCTCTTAAGCAGGTATAGATACATATGTATTTATATAATTCGGCTTCGATTAAAATCCAAGGTTGATGTTAGAAACTGGAAGATTATTGTTGTTATGCGAGTATTGTGATGTTGCGAGCTAGATAGAGGGCTCGACCTCGATCAGACACTCGCGATTTGGGGTCGATCGGAGGTCAGCCAGCCGCCGGCGATGAACCCAGCGAGCCGATGGTCGTGTTTGATGTTGTTGGGTTATGTTTTTAAGTAGCGAAGTGGATTTGAGCCTCTTGAATATGTTGATGGTCGAGAATGCTTCGTATTTGATTCTGTTGAATTGTGATTGTTGGTTTCGGTATCGAGTTTTACGAATAGACGAATGGGTAACAAGCCAGGGGATATTTCAGTGGTGATTATATGTGAATTAAAACTGGATTTGAGTAACTTGTTGATTCCGGATTATTAATATTTGAATAAATTTTGGTTTTGTGCGATTTTAGTCGGGTTTCTAAAATTTTGTTCTTGTTCTGTTTTGTTTTACAAAATAAGCGAAGTGTTTGTATGATTGTTCGTTGGTTTATATATTTGTTTTGTGTGGATGTTGAATTGGGTTTGTGTGTATAAATCGAACTGGGTATTGTAACTAAATAAGAATTTCTGCTTGGTTGTTCAAACTTTCAGTTCAGGTTAGCTGTCGGTAAATTAGATTGTGAAAGGTGATTGTTGAGATTGTTGCGTCGATTTTAAAATCGACCGGTAGTGCGATAAATAGAGGAAACGCTGCCTGATTTTTCAGGAAAATTTATTCCAAAAATTTGGGAACATATCCTATAAGATATCGGGAATACCAGTCAAACGTATATGACTATATAATTATAAATATAACTATTTTACAATAGTGCTTGCGTGTTGTGATAAATGTTTTGTAAGGATTCGTCAACTCTATCTTCTGAATCGATAGTTGTATATACATATCGAAAAAAGTTATTGAACCAAGTTATGAATACGAACCTGATCTGTTATGTATATTATAGTAATAAGAATAAGTGCGAGTCGAGATTGTCATTGTGTGGGTATGATTATTAGCGAGGATATGTCAAGCATAACTGGGTATCTAACATAGAGTATTTCAACCTTGTAGGTTCTAGTCGGAAAATCGAAAGTGGACAATGGACTAGAGATAACCTAGTGGTCAGTCGACGAGCTCAGTAGAGTTTCAACAGAAAAACCTGAGTGTCAAAGTTGAATCCAATGGGATCTAGTAGTTGGACATTAAAGCCTGAGCGACAGACTCGGCTCAGAATTGATCAGTAATAGTTGTAAAGCCCTGTAAGGCAAGTACTTCTGAACTTTTCTTCAAGATATATTGCAAATATATTTTTGAACTGTTTCATAACATGTCGCTACTATTCAAAATAACCTTGTTTAATATTGCAAGTGCTTTAAACTATTTACCCTTGAACCCTGATTTTTC